>NW_027658425.1:142500-154710 GCF_041902795.1 Electrophorus electricus
CGCCCCACGTGGCAGACGAGTCAGTCTTTGAACCGCGGCCCTCCGCGCCCGCCCCGTCCGACCCCTCGAAAGGGGTGGAACTCACGTAGCGTGGGCCAAGCCCTAGGTACCTGCCGGGGGTCCCCCTGAGACTCCTTTCTGAGAGAGAGAAGCAGGGGAACCGGCTGCGCCACCCACCACCACCACGCCCCAGGACGCCGGTGGGCGGACGAACACAGGAAGGGCCATGGCCTGCCCCACGAGGAGCAGCGCTCGCAACCCCCCCCGGAAAGTCCGCTCGTCAGCGAGCAAGGGGACGGGGATGAATGACAAGGACAACAAAATAGGAAAACCCCTCGCGGTGGACGGAGGCAGCGGCCGTGCGAGCGAGAGGGAGGGCGCGGGACGGACCCGTACGACCCGCTCGACTCGCAGGCGCTTCTCCTGCCGGCAAGGTGAGGGGAAACCGGCCTTCGCCCGACGAGCGGGGACGCCGAGTTTTTTGAACGACGCGTCTCTCGCGCTGGAACCCAGAGAATACCGGGGCCTGCGGGGGGGGGGTGCTGAAGGACGACGCGGAGGAAGAGGCGGAGGACGAGGAAGGGGTGGGAGGGACTAGGCTCCTCCTTTATGCCTTCTGTCCAGCCTGACCTGCAAGCGACCACGTGTAACAGCAACCCCGAAGACCCTTTCGACCCTGGGCCCCGACGCGGGGGGACGGCGAAGTCGAGGGGGTCGGGAGAGGAGGCACGCCGGACAGCGTTACCCGTTAATGATCCTTTCGCAGGTTCACCTACGAAAACCTTGTTACGACTTTTACTTCCTCTAGATAGTCAAGTTTGATCGACTTCTCGGCGCTCCGCCAAGGCCCGCGAGGAGCCCCGGCGGGGCCGATCCGAGGACCTCACTAAACCATCCGATCGGTAGTAGCGACGGGCGGTGTGTACAAAGGGCAGGGACTTAATCAACGCGAGCTTATGACCCGCGCTTACTGGGAATTCCTCGTTCATGGGGAATAATTGCAATCCCCAGTCCCCATCACGAATGGGGTTCAGCGGATTACCCGCACCTCTCGGTGTAGGGTAGGCACACGCTGATCCAACCATTGTGGCGCGCGTGCAGCCCCGGACATCTAAGGGCATCACAGACCTGTTATTGCTCCATCTCGCGTGGCTGAACGCCACTTGTCCCTCTAAGAAGTTTGACGCCGACCGCGGAGGGCCGCGTAACTATTTAGCATGCCGGAGTCTCGTTCGTTATCGGAATTAACCAGACAAATCGCTCCACCAACTAAGAACGGCCATGCACCACCACCCACAGAATCGAGAAAGAGCTATCAATCTGTCAATCCTTTCCGTGTCCGGGCCGGGTGAGGTTTCCCGTGTTGAGTCAAATTAAGCCGCAGGCTCCACTCCTGGTGGTGCCCTTCCGTCAATTCCTTTAAGTTTCAGCTTTGCAACCATACTCCCCCCGGAACCCACAGACTCGTGGTTTCCCTCACGCTGCCCGGCGGGTCATGGGAATAACGCCGCCGGATCGCGGGTCGGCATAGTTTACGGTCGGAACTACGACGGTATCTGATCGTCTTCGAACCTCCGACTTTCGTTCTTGATTAATGAAAACATTCTTGGCAAATGCTTTCGCTTTCGTCCGTCTTGCGCCGGTCCAAGAATTTCACCTCTAGCGGCGCAATACGAATGCCCCCGGCCGTCCCTCTTAATCATGGCCCTGGTTCAGGAAACCCACAAAATAGAACCGGAGTCCTATTCCATTATTCCTAGCTCAGGTATTCAGGCGAGAAGCGGGCCCGCTTTGAACACTCTAATTTTTTCAAAGTAAACGCTCCGAGCCCCGTCCGGACACCCAGCCAAGGGCATCCGGGGGGCACCGGGAGACAGGGTCTGAGACAGGCGGTGGCACGCCTCGCGGCGGACCGCCAGCCCACTCCCGACATCCAACTACGAGCTTTTTAACTGCAGCAACTTTAATATACGCTATTGGAGCTGGAATTACCGCGGCTGCTGGCACCAGACTTGCCCTCCAATGGGTCCTCACCCATGGGTTTAGGATACGCTCATTCCGATTACAGGGCCTCGAAAGAGACCTGTATCGTTATTTTTCGTCACTACCTCCCCGTGTCGGGAATGGGTAATTTGCGCGCCTGCTGCCTTCCTTGGATGTGGTAGCCGTTTCTCAGGCTCCCTCTCCGGAATCGAACCCTGATTCCCCGTTACCCGTGGTCACCATGGTAGCCGACTATGGTACCATCGAAAGTTGATAGGGCAGACATTCGAATGAGACGTCGCCGCCGCGGAGGGCGCGCGATCGGCCCGAGGTTATCTAGAGTCACCAAAGCGGCCGGGGGGCCCGAGCCCCCCGGATGGGTTTTGGGTCTGATAAATGCACGCATCCCCCGAAGGGTCAGCGCTCGTTTGCATGTATTAGCTCTAGAATTACCACAGTTATCCGAGTAACGTGTGGAGCGATCAAAGGAACCATAACTGATTTAATGAGCCATTCGCAGTTTCACTGTACCGGCCGTGTGCACTTAGACCTGCATGGCTTAATCTTTGAGACAAGCATATGTTACTGGCAGGATCAACCAGGTAGTTTGCACCGTGGTCTGGGATGAACCACGAGTGACATCCGCCTCCCCTTCCGGGGGCTAGGAAGCAGCGGGTTGTAAGTGCGTGCGCCGTCAGGTCCAGACGCCATACAGGGCTACCCAGGACAGCTTCCGCGGCCAGTGTAAACGTGCTCGCGCACCGCCCTCTGGCCTTCGGACGCCGACCTCTCACCTTGATGCAAAGCTGTCCCATCCGGTCATGCCCGCACCGTACCCCGTCCACCTCCTCCGGAGGTGCGGACGGCCGACTCCAGGTGCTTTCGGCGTTCCCTCTCTTCACGCCGTTTTGATTTTCGTGGGCCGCTGGTGGGGGGACAAGGGAAAGACCTCGTCGAATTCCCTCCCCCCTAGCCTCGCTCAACCTACGTTTCGTGATGTAACCAAGAAGAGTGATTCGTGGGCCCAGGTAGGTTTGAAGAGGAGGCCAACAAAGCAGGGCACTCCCTTCCTCCCAAACCACAGACACCAGTATAGGACAACTGAGTAGACAGACTGGCCGTCTGAGTCTCCCCCAGAGAGTTCTGGGATGGGTTACAAATAACCCCCACCCCCCATCAGAGGCTTGACCCGCTAGAACCAGGGAGGATCTGTCAAAACCGCTCTCCACATCAGAAGTTCTGGATCAGCCGGGGCTGGTCGGCAGACGTCCACCTAAGGCCGTGGCCTAACCCCGTGTGGGGGGATAGCGCTCGCACCCGTACACGTGGACACCCGCTCGTCAAATGGCTGGCTCCTCACTTACCGTAGGGGGAATGGTTTGCCTACCCCTGGCGGGTCTGGTACTCCACTCTACCAAACAAGGAAGCAACACACCAATAGACCCCTGCAACACCGGGCAGCTTTGGGCAGTGTCACTACACTCCTCCTTGTTCTTCACGTTCCTTCCGTGGTGATTTTTTTTTTTTTTTCGTGGCCATTGCCGTGCATGGCTTCCCCATCGCTTTGCATGCTCTCCATTGCCTCGTGCTGCTTCACCATTGGTCTCACCTGGAGACCGAAGCCGCTCTCCCAGTAACCCGATGGTACCTGGCCAGAAAACCCCGTGCCCGATTTCATCTAGGACAAGGGCCAAACCACAGACCGTGCCCGTCCAGGGTCAACCCCTGGTCGGACAGGCCTGGTGGGTCGATACCATGGATGTGGCAGGCCGACGAGAATCCACTGGTACATTTACAAACACGCCCACCCTGGTGGCATGGCTGTACGACCCATCGTCGAAGCACGCTGCGGCGGACTGAGCCATTGGATCCAGTTGCCTGGGCGTACACTCAGCCCAACAGACGCACTCGGGTCGGGGAGAGCAAAGCAGACTGTGTGCCTGGATGTGCCCACTTCCATAGGGGAATCGGCATGATGGTTCACTTAACCCGAGGAGGGCTCCCCTCGCGGGATAAGCACCCCCCTCGGGGGATGGGGGGGGGGGGGCATCCAGAGCACACCACTTTCCGGTAGGGGACAGGCGTTTGATCATGTGTCCGAGGGAGAGCTCCCCTTGCCGGCCGAACACCCCTCGGACTCCCCTTGGGCTTCCAGAGAACGCCACTGGATGAATTTAGTGCTTGGACCCCATTGATTCTCTTTGCTCTCCCATATACCCGACGGGACCTATTTGCAAAACCCCGTGCCAACCAGACCTCCAGGAAGGGGGCTGGCGGCTAACCATGCCCAGCAGGGTGCACCCTGGTCGGACACTTTGGGAGGGTCGAGAGCCTGGAAGTGCCACCCGGGGGAGTAATTCTGATTTCCGTTTTAATGCACTCAGGGACAGCCCGAGGACCTCTGTAGTGCACCTGAGGCGGACTGAGCCGTCGGGTCCAGGGGTCTGGAGTTCGGAACCTCCAGGGTTCACCTGGCTGTTCTCTTAGCCCGGCAGGGTGCACCCTGGTCGGACACTTTGGGAGGGTCGAGAGCCTGGATGTGCCACCCCGACGAGTAATGAGTTTTCCCTTCGTATCTCTTCCGGACCAGGTCCGATTCGCACGAAACTCGCTGGGCATGGCCAGGAGCGCCCCCTGCTGCCCACGCCACCGTCCCCGCGCTTCTACTCCCGAGGGCCGAGGAGACAGCGAAGCGTGGGTCGGGTCGCCTGCTTCCAGGGTCTCCCTGGTACTCTCCAGTCTCCCGAGTCCATCGGGTCCGACCTCGTATTTTTAGCCCAGACGGGGAATGAGAAAGGGGCCCCCGACCGCCCGAGGGCGGGCGCTCGCTTCTCAGCCTAGGAACGTCCGATTCCCACGAAACTTTTACGCCAGACGTTCCTGGCAGCGAGCGCGTTCAAAGGTGACCCGCGCTGCTTCTCTCCTCCCAAGGGCCGAAGAGATATTCGTCTTCAAACCCGACCGGCCCTGTGTTTGCCGCCCCGGCGGTTTTAAAAAATCATAGCGTAAAAACGGTGGGTGCGCTTCGCCTGCCGCTTGGACAGCGTTAAACGGCAGCCCCGGCTCTTTCCAAAGGGCCCTCAACCGACTTTCTGCTCCCAAGGAGCCCAGAGATATGAAACCGAAAAATCAAAACCCCGTGCCAACCAGACCTCCAGGAAGGGGGCTGGCGGCTAACCATGCCCGGCAGGGTGCACCCTGGTCGGACGCTTTGGGAGGGTCGAGAGCCTGGATGTGCCACCCCGACGAGTAATGAGTTTTCCCTTCGTATCTCTTCCGGACCAGGTCCGATTCGCACGAAACTCGCTGGGCATGGCCAGGAGCGCCCCCTGCTGCCCACGCCACCGTCCCCGCGCTTCTACTCCCGAGGGCCGAGGAGACAGCGAAGCGTGGGTCGGGTCGCCTGCTTCCAGGGTCTCCCTGGTACTCTCCAGTCTCCCGAGTCCATCGGGTCCGACCTCGTATTTTTAGCCCAGACGGGGAATGAGAAAGGGGCCCCCGACCGCCCGAGGGCGGGCGCTCGCTTCTCAGCCTAGGAACGTCCGATTCCCACGAAACTTTTACGCCAGACGTTCCTGGCAGCGAGCGCGTTCAAAGGTGACCCGCGCTGCTTCTCTCCTCCCAAGGGCCGAAGAGATATTCGTCTTCAAACCCGACCGGCCCTGTGTTTGCCGCCCCGGCGGTTTTAAAAAATCATAGCGTAAAAACGGTGGGTGCGCTTCGCCTGCCGCTTGGACAGCGTTAAACGGCAGCCCCGGCTCTTTCCAAAGGGCCCTCAACCGACTTTCTGCTCCCAAGGAGCCCAGAGATATGAAACCGATAAATCAAAACCCCGTGCCAACCAGACCTCCAGGAAGGGGGCTGGCGGCTAACCATGCCCGGCAGGGTGCACCCTGGTCGGACGCTTTGGGAGGGTCGAGAGCCTGGATGTGCCACCCCGACGAGTAATGAGTTTTCCCTTCGTATCTCTTCCGGACCAGGTCCGATTCGCACGAAACTCGCTGGGCATGGCCAGGAGCGCCCCCTGCTGCCCAGGCCTGGCTCTGGGCCTGGGCACACTTCATTCACTTTGTACCTTTAAATCATACTACTACTACTACTACTACCACCAGAATTCCAGGGCCAAGAGGTCACACAGTCATACACAGCAAAGTAGCTCTGGGCCTGGGCACACTTCATTCACTTTGTGCCTTTAAATCATACTACTACTACCAGACTTCCAGGCCCAAGAGTTCAAACACATTCATGCCCAGCAAAGTAGCTCTGGGCCTGGGCACACTTCAATCACTTTGTGTCTTTAAATCATACTACTACTACCAGACTTCCAGGCCCCAGAGGTCAAACACAGTCATGCCCAGCAAAGTAGCTCTGGGCCTGGGCACACTTCAAGAAGTTTGACCCTTTATATAAGCCTAGAAATAGACTTTCAGGCCCAAGAGGTCAAACACAGTCATGCCCAGCAAAGTAGCTGTGGGCCTGGGCACACTTCATTCACTTTGTACCTTTAAATCATACTACTACTACTACTACTACTACTACTACTACTACTACTACTACTACTACCAGACTTCCAGGCCCAAGAGGTCAAACACAGTCATGCCCAGCAAAGTAGCTCTGGGCCTGGGCACACTTCAAGAAGTTTGACCCTTTATATAAGCCTAGAAATAGACTTCCAGGCCCAAGAGTTCAAACACATTCATGCCCAGCAAAGTAGCTCTGGGCCTGGGCACACTTCAATCACTTTGTGCCTTTAAATCATACTACTACTACCACCAGACTTCCAGGCCCAAGAGGTCAAACACAGTCATGCCCAGCAAAGTAGCTCTGGGCCTGGGCACACTTCAATCACTTTGTGCCTTTAAATCATACTACTACTACCAGACTTCCAGGCCCAAGAGTTCAAACACATTCATGCCCAGCAAAGTAGCTCTGGGCCTGGGCACACTTCATTCACTTTGTGCCTTTAAATCATACTACTACTACCACCAGACTTCCAGGGCCAAGAGGTCAACCACAGTCATGCACAGCAAAGTAGCTCTGGGCCTGGGCACACTTCAAGATGTTTGACCCTTTATATAAGCCTAGAAATAGACTTCCAGGCCCAAGAGTTCAAACACATTCATGCCCAGCAAAGTAGCTCTGGGCCTGGGCACACTTCAATCACTTTGTGCCTTTAAATCATACTACTACTACCACCAGACTTCCAGGCCCAAGAGGTCAAACACAGTCATGCCCAGCAAAGTAGCTCTGGGCCTGGGCACACTTCAATCACTTTGTGCCTTTAAATCATACTACTACTACCAGACTTCCAGGCCCAAGAGTTCAAACACATTCATGCCCAGCAAAGTAGCTCTGGGCCTGGGCACACTTCAAGATGTTTGACCCTTTATATAAGCCTAGAAATAGACTTCCAGGCCCAAGAGGTCAAACACAGTCATGCCCAGCAAAGTAGCTCTGGGCCTGGGCACACTTCATTCACTTTGTACCTTTAAATCATACTACTACTACTACTACTACTACTACTACTACTACTACTACTACTACCAGACTTCCAGGCCCAAGAGGTCAAACACAGTCATGCCCAGCAAAGTAGCTCTGGGCCTGGGCACACTTCATTCACTTTGTGCCTTTAAATCATACTACTACTACCACCAGAATTCCAGGGCCAAGAGGTCACACAGTCATACACAGCAAAGTAGCTCTGGGCCTGGGCACACTTCAAGAAGTTTGACCCTTTATATAAGCCTAGAAATAGACTTCCAGGCCCAAGAGGTCAAACACAGTCATGCCCAGCAAAGTAGCTCTGGGCCTGGGCACACTTCATTCACTTTGTACCTTTAAATCATACTACTACTACTACTACTACTACTACTACTACTACCAGACTTCCAGGCCCAAGAGGTCAAACACAGTCATGCCCAGCAAAGTAGATCTGGGCCTGGGCACACTTCAAGAAGTTTGACCCTTTATATAAGCCTAGAAATAGACTTTCAGGCCCAAGAGGTCAAACACAGTCATGCCCAGCAAAGTAGCTGTGGGCCTGGGCACACTTCATTCACTTTGTACCTTTAAATCATACTACTACTACTACTACTACTACTACTACTACTACTACTACTACTACTACTACCAGACTTCCAGGCCCAAGAGGTCAAACACAGTCATGCCCAGCAAAGTAGCTCTGGGCCTGGGCACACTTCAAGAAGTTTGACCCTTTATATAAGCCTAGAAATAGACTTCCAGGCCCAAGAGTTCAAACACATTCATGCCCAGCAAAGTAGCTCTGGGCCTGGGCACACTTCAATCACTTTGTGCCTTTAAATCATACTACTACTACCACCAGACTTCCAGGCCCAAGAGGTCAAACACAGTCATGCCCAGCAAAGTAGCTCTGGGCCTGGGCACACTTCAATCACTTTGTGCCTTTAAATCATACTACTACTACCAGACTTCCAGGCCCAAGAGTTCAAACACATTCATGCCCAGCAAAGTAGCTCTGGGCCTGGGCACACTTCATTCACTTTGTGCCTTTAAATCATACTACTACTACCACCAGACTTCCAGGGCCAAGAGGTCAACCACAGTCATGCACAGCAAAGTAGCTCTGGGCCTGGGCACACTTCAAGATGTTTGACCCTTTATATAAGCCTAGAAATAGACTTCCAGGCCCAAGAGTTCAAACACATTCATGCCCAGCAAAGTAGCTCTGGGCCTGGGCACACTTCAATCACTTTGTGCCTTTAAATCATACTACTACTACCACCAGACTTCCAGGCCCAAGAGGTCAAACACAGTCATGCCCAGCAAAGTAGCTCTGGGCCTGGGCACACTTCAAGAAGTTTGACCCTTTATATAAGCCTAGAAATAGACTTCCAGAGCCAAGAGGTCAAACACAGTCATGCACAGCAAAGTAGCTCTGGGCCTGGGCACACTTCATTCACTTTGTGCCTTTAAATCATACTACTACTACCACCAGACTTCCAGGCCCAAGAGGTCAAACACATTCATGCCCAGCAAAGTAGCTCTGGGCCTGGGCACACTTCAATCACTTTGTGCCTTTAAATCATACTACTACTACCAGACTTCCAGGCCCAAGAGGTCAAACACAGTCATGCCCAGCAAAGTAGCTCTGGGCCTGGGCACACTTCAATCACTTTGTGCCTTTAAATCATACTACTACTACCAGACTTCCAGGCCCAAGAGTTCAAACACATTCATGCCCAGCAAAGTAGCTCTGGGCCTGGGCACACTTCAAGATGTTTGACCCTGTATATAAGCCTAGAAATAGACTTCCAGAGCCAAGAGGTCAAACACAGTCATGCCCAGCAAAGTAGCTCTGGGCCTGGGCACACTTCATTCACTTTGTGCCTTTAAATCATACTACTACTACCAGACTTCCAGGCCCAAGAGTTCAAACACATTCATGCCCAGCAAAGTAGCTCTGGGCCTGGGCACACTTCAATCACTTTGTGCCTTTAAATCATACTACTACTACCAGACTTCCAGGCCCCAGAGGTCAAACACAGTCATGCCCAGCAAAGTAGCTCTGGGCCTGGGCACACTTCAAGAAGTTTGACCCTTTATATAAGCCTAGAAATAGACTTCCAGAGCCAAGAGGTCAAACACAGTCATGCCCAGCAAAGTAGCTCTGGGCCTGGGCACACTTCATTCACTTTGTACCTTTAAATCATACTACTACTACCAGACTTCCAGGCCCAAGACGTCAAACACAGTCATGCCCAGCAAAGTAGCTCTGGGCCTGGGCACACTTCATTCACTTTGTACCTTTAAATCATACTACTACTACTACTACTACTACTACTACTACTACTACTACCAGACTTCCAGGCCCAAGAGTTCAAACACATTCATGCCCAGCAAAGTAGCTCTGGGCCTGGGCACACTTCAATCACTTTGTGCCTTTAAATCATACTACTACTACCACCAGACTTCCAGGCCCAAGAGGTCAAACACAGTCATGCCCAGCAAAGTAGCTCTGGGCCTGGGCACACTTCAATCACTTTGTGCCTTTAAATCATACTACTACTACCACCAGACTTCCAGGCCCAAGAGGTCAAACACAGTCATGCCCAGCAAAGTAGCTCTGGGCCTGGGCACACTTCAATCACTTTGTGCCTTTAAATCATACTACTACTACCAGACTTCCAGGCCCAAGAGTTCAAACACATTCATGCCCAGCAAAGTAGCTCTGGGCCTGGGCACACTTCAAGATGTTTGACCCTTTATATAAGCCTAGAAATAGACTTCCAGGCCCAAGAGGTCAAACACAGTCATGCCCAGCAAAGTAGCTCTGGGCCTGGGCACACTTCATTCACTTTGTGCCTTTAAATCATACTACTACTACCACCAGACTTCCAGGCCCAAGAGGTCAAACACAGTCATGCCCAGCAAAGTAGCTCTGGGCCTGGGCACACTTCAATCACTTTGTGCCTTTAAATCATACTACTACTACCAGACTTCCAGGCCCAAGAGTTCAAACACATTCATGCCCAGCAAAGTAGCTCTGGGCCTGGGCACACTTCAAGATGTTTGACCCTTTATATAAGCCTAGAAATAGACTTCCAGGCCCAAGAGGTCAAACACAGTCATGCCCAGCAAAGTAGCTCTGGGCCTGGGCACACTTCATTCACTTTGTACCTTTAAATCATACTACTACTACTACTACTACTACTACTACTACTACTACTACTACTACCAGACTTCCAGGCCCAAGAGGTCAAACACAGTCATGCCCAGCAAAGTAGCTCTGGGCCTGGGCACACTTCATTCACTTTGTGCCTTTAAATCATACTACTACTACCACCAGAATTCCAGGGCCAAGAGGTCACACAGTCATACACAGCAAAGTAGCTCTGGGCCTGGGCACACTTCAAGAAGTTTGACCCTTTATATAAGCCTAGAAATAGACTTCCAGGCCCAAGAGGTCAAACACAGTCATGCCCAGCAAAGTAGCTCTGGGCCTGGGCACACTTCATTCACTTTGTACCTTTAAATCATACTACTACTACTACTACTACTACTACTACTACTACCAGACTTCCAGGCCCAAGAGGTCAAACACAGTCATGCCCAGCAAAGTAGATCTGGGCCTGGGCACACTTCAAGAAGTTTGACCCTTTATATAAGCCTAGAAATAGACTTTCAGGCCCAAGAGGTCAAACACAGTCATGCCCAGCAAAGTAGCTCTGGGCCTGGGCACACTTCAAGCACTTTGTGCCTTTAAATCATACTACTACTACTACTACTACTACTACTACTACTACTACTACCAGACTTCCAGGCCCAAGAGTTCAAACACATTCATGCCCAGCAAAGTAGCTCTGGGCCTGGGCACACTTCAAGAAGTTTGACCCTTTATATAAGCCTAGAAATAGACTTCCAGGCCCAAGAGTTCAAACACATTCATGCCCAGCAAAGTAGCTCTGGGCCTGGGCACACTTCAATCACTTTGTGCCTTTAAATCATACTACTACTACCACCAGACTTCCAGGCCCAAGAGGTCAAACACAGTCATGCCCAGCAAAGTAGCTCTGGGCCTGGGCACACTTCAATCACTTTGTGCCTTTAAATCATACTACTACTACTACTACTACCAGACTTCCAGGCCCAAGAGGTCAAACACAGTCATGCCCAGCAAAGTAGCTCTGGGCCTGGGCACACTTCATTCACTTTGTACCTTTAAATCATACTACTACTACTACTACTACCACCAGAATTCCAGGGCCAAGAGGTCACACAGTCATACACAGCAAAGTAGCTCTGGGCCTGGGCACACTTCAAGAAGTTTGTCCCTTTATATAAGCCTAGAAATAGACTTCCAGGCCCAAGAGTTCAAACACATTCATGCCCAGCAAAGTAGCTCTGGGCCTGGGCACACTTCAATCACTTTGTGCCTTTAAATCATACTACTACTACCAGACTTCCAGGCCCAAGAGGTCAAACACAGTCATGCCCAGCAAAGTAGCTCTGGGCCTGGGCACACTTCATTCACTTTGTGCCTTTAAATCATACTACTACTACCACCAGAATTCCAGGGCCAAGAGGTCACACAGTCATACACAGCAAAGTAGCTCTGGGCCTGGGCACACTTCAAGAAGTTTGACCCTTTATATAAGCCTAGAAATAGACTTCCAGAGCCAAGAGGTCAAACACAGTCATGCACAGCAAAGTAGCTCTGGGCCTGGGCACACTTCAAGCACTTTGTGC
>NW_027658426.1:0-7500 GCF_041902795.1 Electrophorus electricus
AATAGACTTCCAGGCCCAAGAGGTCAAACACAGTCATGCCCAGCAAAGTAGCTCTGGGCCTGGGCACACTTCATTCACTTTGTACCTTTAAATCATACTACTACTACTACTACTACTACTACTACTACTACTACTACCAGACTTCCAGGCCCAAGAGGTCAAACACAGTCATGCCCAGCAAAGTAGCTCTGGGCCTGGGCACACTTCATTCACTTTGTGCCTTTAAATCATACTACTACTACCACCAGAATTCCAGGGCCAAGAGGTCACACAGTCATACACAGCAAAGTAGCTCTGGGCCTGGGCACACTTCAAGAAGTTTGACCCTTTATATAAGCCTAGAAATAGACTTCCAGGCCCAAGAGGTCAAACACAGTCATGCCCAGCAAAGTAGCTCTGGGCCTGGGCACACTTCATTCACTTTGTACCTTTAAATCATACTACTACTACTACTACTACTACTACTACCAGACTTCCAGGCCCAAGAGGTCAAACACAGTCATGCCCAGCAAAGTAGCTCTGGGCCTGGGCACACTGCAATCACTTTGTGCCTTTAAATCATACTACTACTACCACCAGACTTCCAGGGCCAAGAGGTCAAACACATTCATGCCCAGCAAAGTAGCTCTGGGCCTGGGCACACTTCAATCACTTTGTGCCTTTAAATCATACTACTACTACCAGACTTCCAGGCCCAAGAGGTCAAACACAGTCATGCCCAGCAAAGTAGCTCTGGGCCTGGGCACACTTCATTCACTTTGTGCCTTTAAATCATACTACTACTACCACCACCAGACTTCCAGGGCCAAGAGGTCAACCACAGTCATGCACAGCAAAGTAGCTCTGGGCCTGGGCACACTTCAAGATGTTTGACCCTTTATATAAGCCTAGAAATAGACTTCCAGGCCCAAGAGTTCAAACACAGTCATGCACAGCAAAGTAGCTCTGGGCCTGGGCACACTTCATTCACTTTGTACCTTTAAATCATACTACTACTACCACCAGACTTCCAGGCCCAAGAGGTCAAACACATTCATGCCCAGCAAAGTAGCTCTGGGCCTGGGCACACTTCAATCACTTTGTGCCTTTAAATCATACTACTACTACCAGACTTCCAGGCCCAAGAGGTCAAACATAGTCATGCCCAGCAAAGTAGCTCTGGGCCTGGGCACACTTCAATCACTTTGTGCCTTTAAATCATACTACTACTACCAGACTTCCAGGCCCAAGACGTCAAACACAGTCATGCCCAGCAAAGTAGCTCTGGGCCTGGGCACACTTCATTCACTTTGTGCCTTTAAATCATACTACTACTACCACCAGACTTCCAGGGCCAAGAGGTCAACCACAGTCATGCACAGCAAAGTAGCTCTGGGCCTGGGCACAATTCAAGATGTTTGACCCTTTATATAAGCCTAGAAATAGACTTCCAGGCCCAAGAGTTCAAACACAGTCATTCACAGCAAAGTAGCTCTGGGCCTGGGCACACTTCATTCACTTTGTACCTTTAAATCATACTACTACTACCACCAGACTTCCAGGCCCAAGAGGTCAAACACATTCATGCCCAGCAAAGTAGCTCTGGGCCTGGGCACACTTCAATCACTTTGTGCCTTTAAATCATACTACTACTACCAGACTTCCAGGCCCAAGAGGTCAAACACATTCATGCCCAGCAAAGTAGCTCTGTGCCTGGGCACACTTCAATCACTTTGTGCCTTTAAATCATACTACTACTACTACCAGACTTCCAGACCCAAGAGGTCAAACACAGTCATGCCCAGCAAAGTAGCTCTGGGCCTGGGCACACTTCAAGAAGTTTGACCCTTTATATAAGCCTAGAAATAGACTTCCAGGCCCAAGAGGTCAAACACATTCATGCCCAGCAAAGTAGCTCTGGGCCTGGGCACACTTCAATCACTTTGTGCCTTTAAATCATACTACTACTACCAGACTTCCAGGCCCAAGAGGTCAAACACAGTCATGCCCAGCAAAGTAGCTCTGGGCCTGGGCACACTTCATTCACTTTGTGCCTTTAAATCATACTACTACTACCACCAGAATTCCAGGGCCAAGAGGTCACACAGTCATACACAGCAAAGTAGCTCTGGGCCTGGGCACACTTCAAGAAGTTTGACCCTTTATATAAGCCTAGAAATAGACTTCCAGGCCCAAGAGGTCAAACACAGTCATGCCCAGCAAAGTAGCTCTGGGCCTGGGCACACTTCATTCACTTTGTACCTTTAAATCATACTACTACTACTACTACTACTACTACTACTACTACTACTACCAGACTTCCAGGCCCAAGAGGTCAAACACAGTCATGCCCAGCAAAGTAGCTCTGGGCCTGGGCACACTTCATTCACTTTGTACCTTTAAATCATACTACTACTACTACTACTACCACCAGAATTCCAGGGCCAAGAGGTCACACAGTCATACACAGCAAAGTAGCTCTGGGCCTGGGCACACTTCAAGAAGTTTGTCCCTTTATATAAGCCTAGAAATAGACTTCCAGGCCCAAGAGTTCAAACACATTCATGCCCAGCAAAGTAGCTCTGGGCCTGGGCACACTTCAATCACTTTGTGCCTTTAAATCATACTACTACTACCAGACTTCCAGGCCCAAGAGGTCAAACACAGTCATGCCCAGCAAAGTAGCTCTGGGCCTGGGCACACTTCATTCACTTTGTGCCTTTAAATCATACTACTACTACTACCACCAGAATTCCAGGGCCAAGAGGTCACACAGTCATACACAGCAAAGTAGCTCTGGGCCTGGGCACACTTCAAGAAGTTTGACCCTTTATATAAGCCTAGAAATAGACTTCCAGAGCCAAGAGGTCAAACACAGTCATGCACAGCAAAGTAGCTCTGGGCCTGGGCACACTTCATTCACTTTGTGCCTTTAAATCATACTACTACTACCAGACTTCCAGGCCCAAGAGTTCAAACACATTCATGCCCAGCAAAGTAGCTCTGGGCCTGGGCACACTTCATTCACTTTGTGCCTTTAAATCATACTACTACTACCACCAGACTTCCAGGGCCAAGAGGTCAACCACAGTCATGCACAGCAAAGTAGCTCTGGGCCTGGGCACACTTCAAGATGTTTGACCCTTTATATAAGCCTAGAAATAGACTTCCAGGCCCAAGAGTTCAAACACAGTCATGCACAGCAAAGTAGCTCTGGGCCTGGGCACACTTCATTCACTTTGTACCTTTAAATCATACTACTACTACCAGACTTCCAGGCCCAAGAGTTCAAACACATTCATGCCCAGCAAAGTAGCTCTGGGCCTGGGCACACTTCAATCACTTTGTGCCTTTAAATCATACTACTACTACTACTACTACCAGACTTCCAGGCCCAAGAGGTCAAACACAGTCATGCCCAGCAAAGTAGCTCTGGGCCTGGGCACACTTCATTCACTTTGTACCTTTAAATCATACTACTACTACTACTACTACCACGAGAATTCCAGGGCCAAGAGGTCACACAGTCATACACAGCAAAGTAGCTCTGGGCCTGGGCACACTTCAAGAAGTTTGTCCCTTTATATAAGCCTAGAAATAGACTTCCAGGCCCAAGAGTTCAAACACATTCATGCCCAGCAAAGTAGCTCTGGGCCTGGGCACACTTCAATCACTTTGTGCCTTTAAATCATACTACTACTACCAGACTTCCAGGCCCAAGAGGTCAAACACAGTCATGCCCAGCAAAGTAGCTCTGGGCCTGGGCACACTTCATTCACTTTGTGCCTTTAAATCATACTACTACTACCACCAGAATTCCAGGGCCAAGAGGTCACACAGTCATACACAGCAAAGTAGCTCTGGGCCTGGGCACACTTCAAGAAGTTTGACCCTTTATATAAGCCTAGAAATAGACTTCCAGAGCCAAGAGGTCAAACACAGTCATGCACAGCAAAGTAGCTCTGGGCCTGGGCACACTTCAAGCACTTTGTGCCTTTAAATCATACTACTACTACTACTACTACTACTACTACTACTACTACTACTACCAGACTTCCAGGCCCAAGAGTTCAAACACATTCATGCCCAGCAAAGTAGCTCTGGGCCTGGGCACACTTCATTCACTTTGTGCCTTTAAATCATACTACTACTACCACCAGACTTCCAGGGCCAAGAGGTCAACCACAGTCATGCACAGCAAAGTAGCTCTGGGCCTGGGCACACTTCAAGATGTTTGACCCTTTATATAAGCCTAGAAATAGACTTCCAGGCCCAAGAGTTCAAACACAGTCATGCACAGCAAAGTAGCTCTGGGCCTGGGCACACTTCATTCACTTTGTACCTTTAAATCATACTACTACTACCACCAGACTTCCAGGCCCAAGAGGTCAAACACATTCATGCCCAGCAAAGTAGCTCTGGGCCTGGGCACACTTCAATCACTTTGTGCCTTTAAATCATACTACTACTACCACCAGACTTCCAGGCCCTGGAGGTCACACCTTCATGCCTAGCAAGGTTGCTTTACACCTGCGCACACTTCAGACCGTTTCACTCTTTTAATCATTCAAAGTACCACATTTCCAGACCCAAGAGGTCACAGAATCATACCCAGCAAAGTAGCTCTGGGCCTGGGCACACTTCAATCACTTTGTGCCTTTAAATCATACTACTACTACCAGACTTCCAGGCCCCAGAGGTCAAACACAGTCATGCCCAGCAAAGTAGCTCTGGGCCTGGGCACACTTCAAGAAGTTTGACCCTTTATATAAGCCTAGAAATAGACTTCCAGAGCCAAGAGGTCAAACACAGTCATGCACAGCAAAGTAGCTCTGGGCCTGGGCACACTTCATTCACTTTGTACCTTTAAATCATACTACTACTACCAGACTTCCAGGCCCAAGAGTTCAAACACATTCATGCCCAGCAAAGTAGCTCTGGGCCTGGGCACACTTCAATCACTTTGTGTCTTTAAATCATACTACTACTACCAGACTTCCAGGCCCCAGAGGTCAAACACAGTCATGCCCAGCAAAGTAGCTCTGGGCCTGGGCACACTTCAAGAAGTTTGACCCTTTATATAAGCCTAGAAATAGACTTTCAGGCCCAAGAGGTCAAACACAGTCATGCCCAGCAAAGTAGCTGTGGGCCTGGGCACACTTCATTCACTTTGTACCTTTAAATCATACTACTACTACTACTACTACTACTACTACTACTACTACTACTACTACTACCAGACTTCCAGGCCCAAGAGGTCAAACACAGTCATGCCCAGCAAAGTAGCTCTGGGCCTGGGCACACTTCAAGAAGTTTGACCCTTTATATAAGCCTAGAAATAGACTTCCAGGCCCAAGAGTTCAAACACATTCATGCCCAGCAAAGTAGCTCTGGGCCTGGGCACACTTCAATCACTTTGTGCCTTTAAATCATACTACTACTACCACCAGACTTCCAGGCCCAAGAGGTCAAACACAGTCATGCCCAGCAAAGTAGCTCTGGGCCTGGGCACACTTCAATCACTTTGTGCCTTTAAATCATACTACTACTACCAGACTTCCAGGCCCAAGAGTTCAAACACATTCATGCCCAGCAAAGTAGCTCTGGGCCTGGGCACACTTCATTCACTTTGTGCCTTTAAATCATACTACTACTACCACCAGACTTCCAGGGCCAAGAGGTCAACCACAGTCATGCACAGCAAAGTAGCTCTGGGCCTGGGCACACTTCAAGATGTTTGACCCTTTATATAAGCCTAGAAATAGACTTCCAGGCCCAAGAGTTCAAACACATTCATGCCCAGCAAAGTAGCTCTGGGCCTGGGCACACTTCAATCACTTTGTGCCTTTAAATCATACTACTACTACCACCAGACTTCCAGGCCCAAGAGGTCAAACACAGTCATGCCCAGCAAAGTAGCTCTGGGCCTGGGCACACTTCAATCACTTTGTGCCTTTAAATCATACTACTACTACCAGACTTCCAGGCCCAAGAGTTCAAACACATTCATGCCCAGCAAAGTAGCTCTGGGCCTGGGCACACTTCAAGATGTTTGACCCTTTATATAAGCCTAGAAATAGACTTCCAGGCCCAAGAGGTCAAACACAGTCATGCCCAGCAAAGTAGCTCTGGGCCTGGGCACACTTCATTCACTTTGTACCTTTAAATCATACTACTACTACTACTACTACTACTACTACTACTACTACTACTACTACCAGACTTCCAGGCCCAAGAGGTCAAACACAGTCATGCCCAGCAAAGTAGCTCTGGGCCTGGGCACACTTCATTCACTTTGTGCCTTTAAATCATACTACTACTACCACCAGAATTCCAGGGCCAAGAGGTCACACAGTCATACACAGCAAAGTAGCTCTGGGCCTGGGCACACTTCAAGAAGTTTGACCCTTTATATAAGCCTAGAAATAGACTTCCAGGCCCAAGAGGTCAAACACAGTCATGCCCAGCAAAGTAGCTCTGGGCCTGGGCACACTTCATTCACTTTGTACCTTTAAATCATACTACTACTACTACTACTACTACTACTACTACTACCAGACTTCCAGGCCCAAGAGGTCAAACACAGTCATGCCCAGCAAAGTAGATCTGGGCCTGGGCACACTTCAAGAAGTTTGACCCTTTATATAAGCCTAGAAATAGACTTTCAGGCCCAAGAGGTCAAACACAGTCATGCCCAGCAAAGTAGCTGTGGGCCTGGGCACACTTCATTCACTTTGTACCTTTAAATCATACTACTACTACTACTACTACTACTACTACTACTACTACTACTACTACTACTACCAGACTTCCAGGCCCAAGAGGTCAAACACAGTCATGCCCAGCAAAGTAGCTCTGGGCCTGGGCACACTTCAAGAAGTTTGACCCTTTATATAAGCCTAGAAATAGACTTCCAGGCCCAAGAGTTCAAACACATTCATGCCCAGCAAAGTAGCTCTGGGCCTGGGCACACTTCAATCACTTTGTGCCTTTAAATCATACTACTACTACCACCAGACTTCCAGGCCCAAGAGGTCAAACACAGTCATGCCCAGCAAAGTAGCTCTGGGCCTGGGCACACTTCAATCACTTTGTGCCTTTAAATCATACTACTACTACCAGACTTCCAGGCCCAAGAGTTCAAACACATTCATGCCCAGCAAAGTAGCTCTGGGCCTGGGCACACTTCATTCACTTTGTGCCTTTAAATCATACTACTACTACCACCAGACTTCCAGGGCCAAGAGGTCAACCACAGTCATGCACAGCAAAGTAGCTCTGGGCCTGGGCACACTTCAAGATGTTTGACCCTTTATATAAGCCTAGAAATAGACTTCCAGGCCCAAGAGTTCAAACACATTCATGCCCAGCAAAGTAGCTCTGGGCCTGGGCACACTTCAATCACTTTGTGCCTTTAAATCATACTACTACTACCACCAGACTTCCAGGCCCAAGAGGTCAAACACAGTCATGCCCAGCAAAGTAGCTCTGGGCCTGGGCACACTTCAAGAAGTTTGACCC
>NW_027658426.1:15000-47500 GCF_041902795.1 Electrophorus electricus
AACCGCAGCGAACCCGCCGACCGGATCTCACCGAGACAGCGACCGGGAACCGTCTGCTTTTAGGAAGACGGAGGCCAGGGGGCACCCCCCCACCTACGAACCTCCAACCGCGGTCCCGCCTGAGAAGGCAGGTCCGACAGATAGGAATAGCGACCCTCAGACAGGCGTAGCCCCGGGATGGACCCGGGGCCGCAATGTGCGTTCGAAATGTCGATGATCAATGTGTCCTGCAATTCACATTAGTTCTCGCAGCTGGCTGCGTTCTTCATCGACGCACGAGCCAAGTGATCCACCGCTAAGAGTTGTACTCTTTTATTTCAGGCTCAGTTTAGGTCTTTCACCACGACTACAAAGACAGGTTTAAAAGGTTTCACCAACCGGTCAGGCGCCCCCGTCTGCGAGTGTTGAAACGGGCGCGGGGTTGCGCTTTGCCCACACGCCCCACGTGGCAGACGAGTCAGTCTTTGAACCGCGGCCCTCCGCGCCCGCCCCGTCCGACCCCTCGAAAGGGGTGGAACTCACGTAGCGTGGGCCAAGCCCTAGGTACCTGCCGGGGGTCCCCCTGAGACTCCTTTCTGAGAGAGAGAAGCAGGGGAACCGGCTGCGCCACCCACCACCACCACGCCCCAGGACGCCGGTGGGCGGACGAACACAGGAAGGGCCATGGCCTGCCCCACGAGGAGCAGCGCTCGCAACCCCCCCCGGAAAGTCCGCTCGTCAGCGAGCAAGGGGACGGGGATGAATGACAAGGACAACAAAATAGGAAAACCCCTCGCGGTGGACGGAGGCAGCGGCCGTGCGAGCGAGAGGGAGGGCGCGGGACGGACCCGTACGACCCGCTCGACTCGCAGGCGCTTCTCCTGCCGGCAAGGTGAGGGGAAACCGGCCTTCGCCCGACGAGCGGGGACGCCGAGTTTTTTGAACGACGCGTCTCTCGCGCTGGAACCCAGAGAATACCGGGGCCTGCGGGGGGGGGGTGCTGAAGGACGACGCGGAGGAAGAGGCGGAGGACGAGGAAGGGGTGGGAGGGACTAGGCTCCTCCTTTATGCCTTCTGTCCAGCCTGACCTGCAAGCGACCACGTGTAACAGCAACCCCGAAGACCCTTTCGACCCTGGGCCCCGACGCGGGGGGACGGCGAAGTCGAGGGGGTCGGGAGAGGAGGCACGCCGGACAGCGTTACCCGTTAATGATCCTTTCGCAGGTTCACCTACGAAAACCTTGTTACGACTTTTACTTCCTCTAGATAGTCAAGTTTGATCGACTTCTCGGCGCTCCGCCAAGGCCCGCGAGGAGCCCCGGCGGGGCCGATCCGAGGACCTCACTAAACCATCCGATCGGTAGTAGCGACGGGCGGTGTGTACAAAGGGCAGGGACTTAATCAACGCGAGCTTATGACCCGCGCTTACTGGGAATTCCTCGTTCATGGGGAATAATTGCAATCCCCAGTCCCCATCACGAATGGGGTTCAGCGGATTACCCGCACCTCTCGGTGTAGGGTAGGCACACGCTGATCCAACCATTGTGGCGCGCGTGCAGCCCCGGACATCTAAGGGCATCACAGACCTGTTATTGCTCCATCTCGCGTGGCTGAACGCCACTTGTCCCTCTAAGAAGTTTGACGCCGACCGCGGAGGGCCGCGTAACTATTTAGCATGCCGGAGTCTCGTTCGTTATCGGAATTAACCAGACAAATCGCTCCACCAACTAAGAACGGCCATGCACCACCACCCACAGAATCGAGAAAGAGCTATCAATCTGTCAATCCTTTCCGTGTCCGGGCCGGGTGAGGTTTCCCGTGTTGAGTCAAATTAAGCCGCAGGCTCCACTCCTGGTGGTGCCCTTCCGTCAATTCCTTTAAGTTTCAGCTTTGCAACCATACTCCCCCCGGAACCCACAGACTCGTGGTTTCCCTCACGCTGCCCGGCGGGTCATGGGAATAACGCCGCCGGATCGCGGGTCGGCATAGTTTACGGTCGGAACTACGACGGTATCTGATCGTCTTCGAACCTCCGACTTTCGTTCTTGATTAATGAAAACATTCTTGGCAAATGCTTTCGCTTTCGTCCGTCTTGCGCCGGTCCAAGAATTTCACCTCTAGCGGCGCAATACGAATGCCCCCGGCCGTCCCTCTTAATCATGGCCCTGGTTCAGGAAACCCACAAAATAGAACCGGAGTCCTATTCCATTATTCCTAGCTCAGGTATTCAGGCGAGAAGCGGGCCCGCTTTGAACACTCTAATTTTTTCAAAGTAAACGCTCCGAGCCCCGTCCGGACACCCAGCCAAGGGCATCCGGGGGGCACCGGGAGACAGGGTCTGAGACAGGCGGTGGCACGCCTCGCGGCGGACCGCCAGCCCACTCCCGACATCCAACTACGAGCTTTTTAACTGCAGCAACTTTAATATACGCTATTGGAGCTGGAATTACCGCGGCTGCTGGCACCAGACTTGCCCTCCAATGGGTCCTCACCCATGGGTTTAGGATACGCTCATTCCGATTACAGGGCCTCGAAAGAGACCTGTATCGTTATTTTTCGTCACTACCTCCCCGTGTCGGGAATGGGTAATTTGCGCGCCTGCTGCCTTCCTTGGATGTGGTAGCCGTTTCTCAGGCTCCCTCTCCGGAATCGAACCCTGATTCCCCGTTACCCGTGGTCACCATGGTAGCCGACTATGGTACCATCGAAAGTTGATAGGGCAGACATTCGAATGAGACGTCGCCGCCGCGGAGGGCGCGCGATCGGCCCGAGGTTATCTAGAGTCACCAAAGCGGCCGGGGGGCCCGAGCCCCCCGGATGGGTTTTGGGTCTGATAAATGCACGCATCCCCCGAAGGGTCAGCGCTCGTTTGCATGTATTAGCTCTAGAATTACCACAGTTATCCGAGTAACGTGTGGAGCGATCAAAGGAACCATAACTGATTTAATGAGCCATTCGCAGTTTCACTGTACCGGCCGTGTGCACTTAGACCTGCATGGCTTAATCTTTGAGACAAGCATATGTTACTGGCAGGATCAACCAGGTAGTTTGCACCGTGGTCTGGGATGAACCACGAGTGACATCCGCCTCCCCTTCCGGGGGCTAGGAAGCAGCGGGTTGTAAGTGCGTGCGCCGTCAGGTCCAGACGCCATACAGGGCTACCCAGGACAGCTTCCGCGGCCAGTGTAAACGTGCACCGCCCTCTGGCCTTCGGACGCCGACCTCTCACCTTGATGCAAAGCTGTCCCATCCGGTCATGCCCGCACCGTACCCCGTCCACCTCCTCCGGAGGTGCGGACGGCCGACTCCAGGTGCTTTCGGCGTTCCCTCCCTTCACGCCGTTTTGATTTTCGTGGGCCGCTGGTGGGGGGACAAGGGAAAGACCTCGTCGAATTCCCTCCCCCCTAGCCTCGCTCAACCTACGTTTCGTGATGTAACCAAGAAGAGTGATTCGTGGGCCCAGGTAGGTTTGAAGAGGAGGCCAACAAAGCAGGGCACTCCCTTCCTCCCAAACCACAGACACCAGTATAGGACAACTGAGTAGACAGACTGGCCGTCTGAGTCTCCCCCAGAGAGTTCTGGGATGGGTTACAAATAACCCCCACCCCCCATCAGAGGCTTGACCCGCTAGAACCAGGGAGGATCTGTCAAAACCGCTCTCCACATCAGAAGTTCTGGATCAGCCGGGGCTGGTCGGCAGACGTCCACCTAAGGCCGTGGCCTAACCCCGTGTGGGGGGATAGCGCTCGCACCCGTACACGTGGACACCCGCTCGTCAAATGGCTGGCTCCTCACTTACCGTAGGGGGAATGGTTTGCCTACCCCTGGCGGGTCTGGTACTCCACTCTACCAAACAAGGAAGCAACACACCAATAGACCCCTGCAACACCGGGCAGCTTTGGGCAGTGTCACTACACTCCTCCTTGTTCTTCACGTTCCTTCCGTGGTGATTTTTTTTTTTTTTTCGTGGCCATTGCCGTGCATGGCTTCCCCATCGCTTTGCATGCTCTCCATTGCCTCGTGCTGCTTCACCATTGGTCTCACCTGGAGACCGAAGCCGCTCTCCCAGTAACCCGATGGTACCTGGCCAGAAAACCCCGTGCCCGATTTCATCTAGGACAAGGGCCAAACCACAGACCGTGCCCGTCCAGGGTCAACCCCTGGTCGGACAGGCCTGGTGGGTCGATACCATGGATGTGGCAGGCCGACGAGAATCCACTGGTACATTTACAAACACGCCCACCCTGGTGGCATGGCTGTACGACCCATCGTCGAAGCACGCTGCGGCGGACTGAGCCATTGGATCCAGTTGCCTGGGCGTACACTCAGCCCAACAGACGCACTCGGGTCGGGGAGAGCAAAGCAGACTGTGTGCCTGGATGTGCCCACTTCCATAGGGGAATCGGCATGATGGTTCACTTAACCCGAGGAGGGCTCCCCTCGCGGGATAAGCACCCCCCTCGGGGGATGGGGGGGGGGGGGCATCCAGAGCACACCACTTTCCGGTAGGGGACAGGCGTTTGATCATGTGTCCGAGGGAGAGCTCCCCTTGCCGGCCGAACACCCCTCGGACTCCCCTTGGGCTTCCAGAGAACGCCACTGGATGAATTTAGTGCTTGGACCCCATTGATTCTCTTTGCTCTCCCATATACCCGACGGGACCTATTTGCAAAACCCCGTGCCAACCAGACCTCCAGGAAGGGGGCTGGCGGCTAACCATGCCCAGCAGGGTGCACCCTGGTCGGACACTTTGGGAGGGTCGAGAGCCTGGAAGTGCCACCCGGGGGAGTAATTCTGATTTCCGTTTTAATGCACTCAGGGACAGCCCGAGGACCTCTGTAGTGCACCTGAGGCGGACTGAGCCGTCGGGTCCAGGGGTCTGGAGTTCGGAACCTCCAGGGTTCACCTGGCTGTTCTCTTAGCCCGGCAGGGTGCACCCTGGTCGGACACTTCGGGAGGGTCGAGAGCCTGGATGTGCCACCCCGACGAGTAATGAGTTTTCCCTTCGTATCTCTTCCGGACCAGGTCCGATTCGCACGAAACTCGCTGGGCATGGCCAGGAGCGCCCCCTGCTGCCCACGCCACCGTCCCCGCGCTTCTACTCCCGAGGGCCGAGGAGACAGCGAAGCGTGGGTCGGGTCGCCTGCTTCCAGGGTCTCCCTGGTACTCTCCAGTCTCCCGAGTCCATCGGGTCCGACCTCGTATTTTTAGCCCAGACGGGGAATGAGAAAGGGGCCCCCGACCGCCCGAGGGCGGGCGCTCGCTTCTCAGCCTAGGAACGTCCGATTCCCACGAAACTTTTACGCCAGACGTTCCTGGCAGCGAGCGCGTTCAAAGGTGACCCGCGCTGCTTCTCTCCTCCCAAGGGCCGAAGAGATATTCGTCTTCAAACCCGACCGGCCCTGTGTTTGCCGCCCCGGCGGTTTTAAAAAATCATAGCGTAAAAACGGTGGGTGCGCTTCGCCTGCCGCTTGGACAGCGTTAAACGGCAGCCCCGGCTCTTTCCAAAGGGCCCTCAACCGACTTTCTGCTCCCAAGGAGCCCAGAGATATGAAACCGATAAATCAAAACCCCGTGCCAACCAGACCTCCAGGAAGGGGGCTGGCGGCTAACCATGCCCGGCAGGGTGCACCCTGGTCGGACGCTTTGGGAGGGTCGAGAGCCTGGATGTGCCACCCCGACGAGTAATGAGTTTTCCCTTCGTATCTCTTCCGGACCAGGTCCGATTCGCACGAAACTCGCTGGGCATGGCCAGGAGCGCCCCCTGCTGCCCACGCCACCGTCCCCGCGCTTCTACTCCCGAGGGCCGAGGAGACAGCGAAGCGTGGGTCGGGTCGCCTGCTTCCAGGGTCTCCCTGGTACTCTCCAGTCTCCCGAGTCCATCGGGTCCGACCTCGTATTTTTAGCCCAGACGGGGAATGAGAAAGGGGCCCCCGACCGCCCGAGGGCGGGCGCTCGCTTCTCAGCCTAGGAACGTCCGATTCCCACGAAACTTTTACGCCAGACGTTCCTGGCAGCGAGCGCGTTCAAAGGTGACCCGCGCTGCTTCTCTCCTCCCAAGGGCCGAAGAGATATTCGTCTTCAAACCCGACCGGCCCTGTGTTTGCCGCCCCGGCGGTTTTAAAAAATCATAGCGTAAAAACGGTGGGTGCGCTTCGCCTGCCGCTTGGACAGCGTTAAACGGCAGCCCCGGCTCTTTCCAAAGGGCCCTCAACCGACTTTCTGCTCCCAAGGAGCCCAGAGATATGAAACCGATAAATCAAAACCCCGTGCCAACCAGACCTCCAGGAAGGGGGCTGGCGGCTAACCATGCCCGGCAGGGTGCACCCTGGTCGGACGCTTTGGGAGGGTCGAGAGCCTGGATGTGCCACCCCGACGAGTAATGAGTTTTCCCTTCGTATCTCTTCCGGACCAGGTCCGATTCGCACGAAACTCGCTGGGCATGGCCAGGAGCGCCCCCTGCTGCCCAGGCCTGGCTCTGGGCCTGGGCACACTTCATTCACTTTGTACCTTTAAATCATACTACTACTACTACTACTACCACCAGAATTCCAGGGCCAAGAGGTCACACAGTCATGCACAGCAAAGTAGCTCTGGGCCTGGGCACACTTCAAGAAGTTTGACCCTTTATATAAGCCTAGAAATAGACTTCCAGGCCCAAGAGGTCAAACACAGTCATGCCCAGCAAAGTAGCTCTGGGCCTGGGCACACTTCATTCACTTTGTACCTTTAAATCATACTACTACTACCAGACTTCCAGGCCCAAGAGGTCAAACACAGTCATGCCCAGCAAAGTAGCTCTGGGCCTGGGCACACTTCAATCACTTTGTGCCTTTAAATCATACTACTACTACCACCAGACTTCCAGGCCCAAGAGGTCAAACACAGTCATGCCCAGCAAAGTAGCTCTGGGCCTGGGCACACTTCAATCACTTTGTGCCTTTAAATCATACTACTACTACCAGACTTCCAGGCCCAAGAGTTCAAACACATTCATGCCCAGCAAAGTAGCTCTGGGCCTGGGCACACTTCAAGATGTTTGACCCTTTATATAAGCCTAGAAATAGACTTCCAGGCCCAAGAGGTCAAACACAGTCATGCCCAGCAAAGTAGCTCTGGGCCTGGGCACACTTCATTCACTTTGTACCTTTAAATCATACTACTACTACTACTACTACTACTACTACTACTACTACTACCAGACTTCCAGGCCCAAGAGGTCAAACACAGTCATGCCCAGCAAAGTAGCTCTGGGCCTGGGCACACTTCATTCACTTTGTGCCTTTAAATCATACTACTACTACCACCAGAATTCCAGGGCCAAGAGGTCACACAGTCATACACAGCAAAGTAGCTCTGGGCCTGGGCACACTTCAAGAAGTTTGACCCTTTATATAAGCCTAGAAATAGACTTCCAGGCCCAAGAGGTCAAACACAGTCATGCCCAGCAAAGTAGCTCTGGGCCTGGGCACACTTCATTCACTTTGTACCTTTAAATCATACTACTACTACTACTACTACTACTACTACCAGACTTCCAGGCCCAAGAGGTCAAACACAGTCATGCCCAGCAAAGTAGCTCTGGGCCTGGGCACACTGCAATCACTTTGTGCCTTTAAATCATACTACTACTACCACCAGACTTCCAGGGCCAAGAGGTCAAACACATTCATGCCCAGCAAAGTAGCTCTGGGCCTGGGCACACTTCAATCACTTTGTGCCTTTAAATCATACTACTACTACCAGACTTCCAGGCCCAAGAGGTCAAACACAGTCATGCCCAGCAAAGTAGCTCTGGGCCTGGGCACACTTCATTCACTTTGTGCCTTTAAATCATACTACTACTACCACCACCAGACTTCCAGGGCCAAGAGGTCAACCACAGTCATGCACAGCAAAGTAGCTCTGGGCCTGGGCACACTTCAAGATGTTTGACCCTTTATATAAGCCTAGAAATAGACTTCCAGGCCCAAGAGTTCAAACACAGTCATGCACAGCAAAGTAGCTCTGGGCCTGGGCACACTTCATTCACTTTGTACCTTTAAATCATACTACTACTACCACCAGACTTCCAGGCCCAAGAGGTCAAACACATTCATGCCCAGCAAAGTAGCTCTGGGCCTGGGCACACTTCAATCACTTTGTGCCTTTAAATCATACTACTACTACCAGACTTCCAGGCCCAAGAGGTCAAACATAGTCATGCCCAGCAAAGTAGCTCTGGGCCTGGGCACACTTCAATCACTTTGTGCCTTTAAATCATACTACTACTACCAGACTTCCAGGCCCAAGACGTCAAACACAGTCATGCCCAGCAAAGTAGCTCTGGGCCTGGGCACACTTCATTCACTTTGTGCCTTTAAATCATACTACTACTACCACCAGACTTCCAGGGCCAAGAGGTCAACCACAGTCATGCACAGCAAAGTAGCTCTGGGCCTGGGGCACAATTCAAGATGTTTGACCCTTTATATAAGCCTAGAAATAGACTTCCAGGCCCAAGAGTTCAAACACAGTCATTCACAGCAAAGTAGCTCTGGGCCTGGGCACACTTCATTCACTTTGTACCTTTAAATCATACTACTACTACCACCAGACTTCCAGGCCCAAGAGGTCAAACACATTCATGCCCAGCAAAGTAGCTCTGGGCCTGGGCACACTTCAATCACTTTGTGCCTTTAAATCATACTACTACTACCAGACTTCCAGGCCCAAGAGGTCAAACACATTCATGCCCAGCAAAGTAGCTCTGTGCCTGGGCACACTTCAATCACTTTGTGCCTTTAAATCATACTACTACTACTACCAGACTTCCAGACCCAAGAGGTCAAACACAGTCATGCCCAGCAAAGTAGCTCTGGGCCTGGGCACACTTCAAGAAGTTTGACCCTTTATATAAGCCTAGAAATAGACTTCCAGGCCCAAGAGGTCAAACACATTCATGCCCAGCAAAGTAGCTCTGGGCCTGGGCACACTTCAATCACTTTGTGCCTTTAAATCATACTACTACTACCAGACTTCCAGGCCCAAGAGGTCAAACACAGTCATGCCCAGCAAAGTAGCTCTGGGCCTGGGCACACTTCATTCACTTTGTGCCTTTAAATCATACTACTACTACCACCAGAATTCCAGGGCCAAGAGGTCACACAGTCATACACAGCAAAGTAGCTCTGGGCCTGGGCACACTTCAAGAAGTTTGACCCTTTATATAAGCCTAGAAATAGACTTCCAGGCCCAAGAGGTCAAACACAGTCATGCCCAGCAAAGTAGCTCTGGGCCTGGGCACACTTCATTCACTTTGTACCTTTAAATCATACTACTACTACTACTACTACTACTACTACTACTACTACTACCAGACTTCCAGGCCCAAGAGGTCAAACACAGTCATGCCCAGCAAAGTAGCTCTGGGCCTGGGCACACTTCATTCACTTTGTACCTTTAAATCATACTACTACTACTACTACTACCACCAGAATTCCAGGGCCAAGAGGTCACACAGTCATACACAGCAAAGTAGCTCTGGGCCTGGGCACACTTCAAGAAGTTTGTCCCTTTATATAAGCCTAGAAATAGACTTCCAGGCCCAAGAGTTCAAACACATTCATGCCCAGCAAAGTAGCTCTGGGCCTGGGCACACTTCAATCACTTTGTGCCTTTAAATCATACTACTACTACCAGACTTCCAGGCCCAAGAGGTCAAACACAGTCATGCCCAGCAAAGTAGCTCTGGGCCTGGGCACACTTCATTCACTTTGTGCCTTTAAATCATACTACTACTACTACCACCAGAATTCCAGGGCCAAGAGGTCACACAGTCATACACAGCAAAGTAGCTCTGGGCCTGGGCACACTTCAAGAAGTTTGACCCTTTATATAAGCCTAGAAATAGACTTCCAGAGCCAAGAGGTCAAACACAGTCATGCACAGCAAAGTAGCTCTGGGCCTGGGCACACTTCATTCACTTTGTGCCTTTAAATCATACTACTACTACCAGACTTCCAGGCCCAAGAGTTCAAACACATTCATGCCCAGCAAAGTAGCTCTGGGCCTGGGCACACTTCATTCACTTTGTGCCTTTAAATCATACTACTACTACCACCAGACTTCCAGGGCCAAGAGGTCAACCACAGTCATGCACAGCAAAGTAGCTCTGGGCCTGGGCACACTTCAAGATGTTTGACCCTTTATATAAGCCTAGAAATAGACTTCCAGGCCCAAGAGTTCAAACACAGTCATGCACAGCAAAGTAGCTCTGGGCCTGGGCACACTTCATTCACTTTGTACCTTTAAATCATACTACTACTACCAGACTTCCAGGCCCAAGAGTTCAAACACATTCATGCCCAGCAAAGTAGCTCTGGGCCTGGGCACACTTCAATCACTTTGTGCCTTTAAATCATACTACTACTACTACTACTACCAGACTTCCAGGCCCAAGAGGTCAAACACAGTCATGCCCAGCAAAGTAGCTCTGGGCCTGGGCACACTTCATTCACTTTGTACCTTTAAATCATACTACTACTACTACTACTACCACCAGAATTCCAGGGCCAAGAGGTCACACAGTCATACACAGCAAAGTAGCTCTGGGCCTGGGCACACTTCAAGAAGTTTGTCCCTTTATATAAGCCTAGAAATAGACTTCCAGGCCCAAGAGTTCAAACACATTCATGCCCAGCAAAGTAGCTCTGGGCCTGGGCACACTTCAATCACTTTGTGCCTTTAAATCATACTACTACTACCAGACTTCCAGGCCCAAGAGGTCAAACACAGTCATGCCCAGCAAAGTAGCTCTGGGCCTGGGCACACTTCATTCACTTTGTGCCTTTAAATCATACTACTACTACCACCAGAATTCCAGGGCCAAGAGGTCACACAGTCATACACAGCAAAGTAGCTCTGGGCCTGGGCACACTTCAAGAAGTTTGACCCTTTATATAAGCCTAGAAATAGACTTCCAGAGCCAAGAGGTCAAACACAGTCATGCACAGCAAAGTAGCTCTGGGCCTGGGCACACTTCAAGCACTTTGTGCCTTTAAATCATACTACTACTACTACTACTACTACTACTACTACTACTACTACCAGACTTCCAGGCCCAAGAGTTCAAACACATTCATGCCCAGCAAAGTAGCTCTGGGCCTGGGCACACTTCATTCACTTTGTGCCTTTAAATCATACTACTACTACCACCAGACTTCCAGGGCCAAGAGGTCAACCACAGTCATGCACAGCAAAGTAGCTCTGGGCCTGGGCACACTTCAAGATGTTTGACCCTTTATATAAGCCTAGAAATAGACTTCCAGGCCCAAGAGTTCAAACACAGTCATGCACAGCAAAGTAGCTCTGGGCCTGGGCACACTTCATTCACTTTGTACCTTTAAATCATACTACTACTACCACCAGACTTCCAGGCCCAAGAGGTCAAACACATTCATGCCCAGCAAAGTAGCTCTGGGCCTGGGCACACTTCAATCACTTTGTGCCTTTAAATCATACTACTACTACCACCAGACTTCCAGGCCCTGGAGGTCACACCTTCATGCCTAGCAAGGTTGCTTTACACCTGCGCACACTTCAGACCGTTTCACTCTTTTAATCATTCAAAGTACCACATTTCCAGACCCAAGAGGTCACAGAATCATACCCAGCAAAGTAGCTCTGGGCCTGGGCACACTTCAATCACTTTGTGCCTTTAAATCATACTACTACTACCAGACTTCCAGGCCCCAGAGGTCAAACACAGTCATGCCCAGCAAAGTAGCTCTGGGCCTGGGCACACTTCAAGAAGTTTGACCCTTTATATAAGCCTAGAAATAGACTTCCAGAGCCAAGAGGTCAAACACAGTCATGCACAGCAAAGTAGCTCTGGGCCTGGGCACACTTCATTCACTTTGTACCTTTAAATCATACTACTACTACCAGACTTCCAGGCCCAAGAGTTCAAACACATTCATGCCCAGCAAAGTAGCTCTGGGCCTGGGCACACTTCAATCACTTTGTGTCTTTAAATCATACTACTACTACCAGACTTCCAGGCCCCAGAGGTCAAACACAGTCATGCCCAGCAAAGTAGCTCTGGGCCTGGGCACACTTCAAGAAGTTTGACCCTTTATATAAGCCTAGAAATAGACTTTCAGGCCCAAGAGGTCAAACACAGTCATGCCCAGCAAAGTAGCTGTGGGCCTGGGCACACTTCATTCACTTTGTACCTTTAAATCATACTACTACTACTACTATACTACTACTACTACTACTACTACTACTACTACCAGACTTCCAGGCCCAAGAGGTCAAACACAGTCATGCCCAGCAAAGTAGCTCTGGGCCTGGGCACACTTCAAGAAGTTTGACCCTTTATATAAGCCTAGAAATAGACTTCCAGGCCCAAGAGTTCAAACACATTCATGCCCAGCAAAGTAGCTCTGGGCCTGGGCACACTTCAATCACTTTGTGCCTTTAAATCATACTACTACTACCACCAGACTTCCAGGCCCAAGAGGTCAAACACAGTCATGCCCAGCAAAGTAGCTCTGGGCCTGGGCACACTTCAATCACTTTGTGCCTTTAAATCATACTACTACTACCAGACTTCCAGGCCCAAGAGTTCAAACACATTCATGCCCAGCAAAGTAGCTCTGGGCCTGGGCACACTTCATTCACTTTGTGCCTTTAAATCATACTACTACTACCACCAGACTTCCAGGGCCAAGAGGTCAACCACAGTCATGCACAGCAAAGTAGCTCTGGGCCTGGGCACACTTCAAGATGTTTGACCCTTTATATAAGCCTAGAAATAGACTTCCAGGCCCAAGAGTTCAAACACATTCATGCCCAGCAAAGTAGCTCTGGGCCTGGGCACACTTCAATCACTTTGTGCCTTTAAATCATACTACTACTACCACCAGACTTCCAGGCCCAAGAGGTCAAACACAGTCATGCCCAGCAAAGTAGCTCTGGGCCTGGGCACACTTCAATCACTTTGTGCCTTTAAATCATACTACTACTACCAGACTTCCAGGCCCAAGAGTTCAAACACATTCATGCCCAGCAAAGTAGCTCTGGGCCTGGGCACACTTCAAGATGTTTGACCCTTTATATAAGCCTAGAAATAGACTTCCAGGCCCAAGAGGTCAAACACAGTCATGCCCAGCAAAGTAGCTCTGGGCCTGGGCACACTTCATTCACTTTGTACCTTTAAATCATACTACTACTACTACTACTACTACTACTACTACTACTACTACTACTACCAGACTTCCAGGCCCAAGAGGTCAAACACAGTCATGCCCAGCAAAGTAGCTCTGGGCCTGGGCACACTTCATTCACTTTGTGCCTTTAAATCATACTACTACTACCACCAGAATTCCAGGGCCAAGAGGTCACACAGTCATACACAGCAAAGTAGCTCTGGGCCTGGGCACACTTCAAGAAGTTTGACCCTTTATATAAGCCTAGAAATAGACTTCCAGGCCCAAGAGGTCAAACACAGTCATGCCCAGCAAAGTAGCTCTGGGCCTGGGCACACTTCATTCACTTTGTACCTTTAAATCATACTACTACTACTACTACTACTACTACTACTACTACCAGACTTCCAGGCCCAAGAGGTCAAACACAGTCATGCCCAGCAAAGTAGATCTGGGCCTGGGCACACTTCAAGAAGTTTGACCCTTTATATAAGCCTAGAAATAGACTTTCAGGCCCAAGAGGTCAAACACAGTCATGCCCAGCAAAGTAGCTGTGGGCCTGGGCACACTTCATTCACTTTGTACCTTTAAATCATACTACTACTACTACTACTACTACTACTACTACTACTACTACTACTACTACTACCAGACTTCCAGGCCCAAGAGGTCAAACACAGTCATGCCCAGCAAAGTAGCTCTGGGCCTGGGCACACTTCAAGAAGTTTGACCCTTTATATAAGCCTAGAAATAGACTTCCAGGCCCAAGAGTTCAAACACATTCATGCCCAGCAAAGTAGCTCTGGGCCTGGGCACACTTCAATCACTTTGTGCCTTTAAATCATACTACTACTACCACCAGACTTCCAGGCCCAAGAGGTCAAACACAGTCATGCCCAGCAAAGTAGCTCTGGGCCTGGGCACACTTCAATCACTTTGTGCCTTTAAATCATACTACTACTACCAGACTTCCAGGCCCAAGAGTTCAAACACATTCATGCCCAGCAAAGTAGCTCTGGGCCTGGGCACACTTCATTCACTTTGTGCCTTTAAATCATACTACTACTACCACCAGACTTCCAGGGCCAAGAGGTCAACCACAGTCATGCACAGCAAAGTAGCTCTGGGCCTGGGCACACTTCAAGATGTTTGACCCTTTATATAAGCCTAGAAATAGACTTCCAGGCCCAAGAGTTCAAACACATTCATGCCCAGCAAAGTAGCTCTGGGCCTGGGCACACTTCAATCACTTTGTGCCTTTAAATCATACTACTACTACCACCAGACTTCCAGGCCCAAGAGGTCAAACACAGTCATGCCCAGCAAAGTAGCTCTGGGCCTGGGCACACTTCAAGAAGTTTGACCCTTTATATAAGCCTAGAAATAGACTTCCAGAGCCAAGAGGTCAAACACAGTCATGCACAGCAAAGTAGCTCTGGGCCTGGGCACACTTCATTCACTTTGTGCCTTTAAATCATACTACTACTACCACCAGACTTCCAGGCCCAAGAGGTCAAACACATTCATGCCCAGCAAAGTAGCTCTGGGCCTGGGCACACTTCAATCACTTTGTGCCTTTAAATCATACTACTACTACCAGACTTCCAGGCCCAAGAGGTCAAACACAGTCATGCCCAGCAAAGTAGCTCTGGGCCTGGGCACACTTCAATCACTTTGTGCCTTTAAATCATACTACTACTACCAGACTTCCAGGCCCAAGAGTTCAAACACATTCATGCCCAGCAAAGTAGCTCTGGGCCTGGGCACACTTCAAGATGTTTGACCCTGTATATAAGCCTAGAAATAGACTTCCAGAGCCAAGAGGTCAAACACAGTCATGCCCAGCAAAGTAGCTCTGGGCCTGGGCACACTTCATTCACTTTGTGCCTTTAAATCATACTACTACTACCAGACTTCCAGGCCCAAGAGTTCAAACACATTCATGCCCAGCAAAGTAGCTCTGGGCCTGGGCACACTTCAATCACTTTGTGCCTTTAAATCATACTACTACTACCAGACTTCCAGGCCCCAGAGGTCAAACACAGTCATGCCCAGCAAAGTAGCTCTGGGCCTGGGCACACTTCAAGAAGTTTGACCCTTTATATAAGCCTAGAAATAGACTTCCAGAGCCAAGAGGTCAAACACAGTCATGCCCAGCAAAGTAGCTCTGGGCCTGGGCACACTTCATTCACTTTGTACCTTTAAATCATACTACTACTACCAGACTTCCAGGCCCAAGACGTCAAACACAGTCATGCCCAGCAAAGTAGCTCTGGGCCTGGGCACACTTCATTCACTTTGTACCTTTAAATCATACTACTACTACTACTACTACTACTACTACTACTACTACTACCAGACTTCCAGGCCCAAGAGTTCAAACACATTCATGCCCAGCAAAGTAGCTCTGGGCCTGGGCACACTTCAATCACTTTGTGCCTTTAAATCATACTACTACTACCACCAGACTTCCAGGCCCAAGAGGTCAAACACAGTCATGCCCAGCAAAGTAGCTCTGGGCCTGGGCACACTTCAATCACTTTGTGCCTTTAAATCATACTACTACTACCACCAGACTTCCAGGCCCAAGAGGTCAAACACAGTCATGCCCAGCAAAGTAGCTCTGGGCCTGGGCACACTTCAATCACTTTGTGCCTTTAAATCATACTACTACTACCAGACTTCCAGGCCCAAGAGTTCAAACACATTCATGCCCAGCAAAGTAGCTCTGGGCCTGGGCACACTTCAAGATGTTTGACCCTTTATATAAGCCTAGAAATAGACTTCCAGGCCCAAGAGGTCAAACACAGTCATGCCCAGCAAAGTAGCTCTGGGCCTGGGCACACTTCATTCACTTTGTACCTTTAAATCATACTACTACTACTACTACTACTACTACTACTACTACTACTACCAGACTTCCAGGCCCAAGAGGTCAAACACAGTCATGCCCAGCAAAGTAGCTCTGGGCCTGGGCACACTTCATTCACTTTGTGCCTTTAAATCATACTACTACTACCACCAGAATTCCAGGGCCAAGAGGTCACACAGTCATACACAGCAAAGTAGCTCTGGGCCTGGGCACACTTCAAGAAGTTTGACCCTTTATATAAGCCTAGAAATAGACTTCCAGGCCCAAGAGGTCAAACACAGTCATGCCCAGCAAAGTAGCTCTGGGCCTGGGCACACTTCATTCACTTTGTACCTTTAAATCATACTACTACTACTACTACTACTACTACTACCAGACTTCCAGGCCCAAGAGGTCAAACACAGTCATGCCCAGCAAAGTAGCTCTGGGCCTGGGCACACTGCAATCACTTTGTGCCTTTAAATCATACTACTACTACCACCAGACTTCCAGGGCCAAGAGGTCAAACACATTCATGCCCAGCAAAGTAGCTCTGGGCCTGGGCACACTTCAATCACTTTGTGCCTTTAAATCATACTACTACTACCAGACTTCCAGGCCCAAGAGGTCAAACACAGTCATGCCCAGCAAAGTAGCTCTGGGCCTGGGCACACTTCATTCACTTTGTGCCTTTAAATCATACTACTACTACCACCACCAGACTTCCAGGGCCAAGAGGTCAACCACAGTCATGCACAGCAAAGTAGCTCTGGGCCTGGGCACACTTCAAGATGTTTGACCCTTTATATAAGCCTAGAAATAGACTTCCAGGCCCAAGAGTTCAAACACAGTCATGCACAGCAAAGTAGCTCTGGGCCTGGGCACACTTCATTCACTTTGTACCTTTAAATCATACTACTACTACCACCAGACTTCCAGGCCCAAGAGGTCAAACACATTCATGCCCAGCAAAGTAGCTCTGGGCCTGGGCACACTTCAATCACTTTGTGCCTTTAAATCATACTACTACTACCAGACTTCCAGGCCCAAGAGGTCAAACATAGTCATGCCCAGCAAAGTAGCTCTGGGCCTGGGCACACTTCAATCACTTTGTGCCTTTAAATCATACTACTACTACCAGACTTCCAGGCCCAAGACGTCAAACACAGTCATGCCCAGCAAAGTAGCTCTGGGCCTGGGCACACTTCATTCACTTTGTGCCTTTAAATCATACTACTACTACCACCAGACTTCCAGGGCCAAGAGGTCAACCACAGTCATGCACAGCAAAGTAGCTCTGGGCCTGGGCACAATTCAAGATGTTTGACCCTTTATATAAGCCTAGAAATAGACTTCCAGGCCCAAGAGTTCAAACACAGTCATTCACAGCAAAGTAGCTCTGGGCCTGGGCACACTTCATTCACTTTGTACCTTTAAATCATACTACTACTACCACCAGACTTCCAGGCCCAAGAGGTCAAACACATTCATGCCCAGCAAAGTAGCTCTGGGCCTGGGCACACTTCAATCACTTTGTGCCTTTAAATCATACTACTACTACCAGACTTCCAGGCCCAAGAGGTCAAACACATTCATGCCCAGCAAAGTAGCTCTGGGCCTGGGCACACTTCAATCACTTTGTGCCTTTAAATCATACTACTACTACTACCAGACTTCCAGACCCAAGAGGTCAAACACAGTCATGCCCAGCAAAGTAGCTCTGGGCCTGGGCACACTTCAAGAAGTTTGACCCTTTATATAAGCCTAGAAATAGACTTCCAGGCCCAAGAGGTCAAACACATTCATGCCCAGCAAAGTAGCTCTGGGCCTGGGCACACTTCAATCACTTTGTGCCTTTAAATCATACTACTACTACCAGACTTCCAGGCCCAAGAGGTCAAACACAGTCATGCCCAGCAAAGTAGCTCTGGGCCTGGGCACACTTCATTCACTTTGTGCCTTTAAATCATACTACTACTACCACCAGAATTCCAGGGCCAAGAGGTCACACAGTCATACACAGCAAAGTAGCTCTGGGCCTGGGCACACTTCAAGAAGTTTGACCCTTTATATAAGCCTAGAAATAGACTTCCAGGCCCAAGAGGTCAAACACAGTCATGCCCAGCAAAGTAGCTCTGGGCCTGGGCACACTTCATTCACTTTGTACCTTTAAATCATACTACTACTACTACTACTACTACTACTACTACTACTACTACCAGACTTCCAGGCCCAAGAGGTCAAACACAGTCATGCCCAGCAAAGTAGCTCTGGGCCTGGGCACACTTCATTCACTTTGTACCTTTAAATCATACTACTACTACTACTACTACCACCAGAATTCCAGGGCCAAGAGGTCACACAGTCATACACAGCAAAGTAGCTCTGGGCCTGGGCACACTTCAAGAAGTTTGTCCCTTTATATAAGCCTAGAAATAGACTTCCAGGCCCAAGAGTTCAAACACATTCATGCCCAGCAAAGTAGCTCTGGGCCTGGGCACACTTCAATCACTTTGTGCCTTTAAATCATACTACTACTACCAGACTTCCAGGCCCAAGAGGTCAAACACAGTCATGCCCAGCAAAGTAGCTCTGGGCCTGGGCACACTTCATTCACTTTGTGCCTTTAAATCATACTACTACTACTACCACCAGAATTCCAGGGCCAAGAGGTCACACAGTCATACACAGCAAAGTAGCTCTGGGCCTGGGCACACTTCAAGAAGTTTGACCCTTTATATAAGCCTAGAAATAGACTTCCAGAGCCAAGAGGTCAAACACAGTCATGCACAGCAAAGTAGCTCTGGGCCTGGGCACACTTCATTCACTTTGTGCCTTTAAATCATACTACTACTACCAGACTTCCAGGCCCAAGAGTTCAAACACATTCATGCCCAGCAAAGTAGCTCTGGGCCTGGGCACACTTCATTCACTTTGTGCCTTTAAATCATACTACTACTACCACCAGACTTCCAGGGCCAAGAGGTCAACCACAGTCATGCACAGCAAAGTAGCTCTGGGCCTGGGCACACTTCAAGATGTTTGACCCTTTATATAAGCCTAGAAATAGACTTCCAGGCCCAAGAGTTCAAACACAGTCATGCACAGCAAAGTAGCTCTGGGCCTGGGCACACTTCATTCACTTTGTACCTTTAAATCATACTACTACTACCAGACTTCCAGGCCCAAGAGTTCAAACACATTCATGCCCAGCAAAGTAGCTCTGGGCCTGGGCACACTTCAATCACTTTGTGCCTTTAAATCATACTACTACTACTACTACTACCAGACTTCCAGGCCCAAGAGGTCAAACACAGTCATGCCCAGCAAAGTAGCTCTGGGCCTGGGCACACTTCATTCACTTTGTACCTTTAAATCATACTACTACTACTACTACTACCACCAGAATTCCAGGGCCAAGAGGTCACACAGTCATACACAGCAAAGTAGCTCTGGGCCTGGGCACACTTCAAGAAGTTTGTCCCTTTATATAAGCCTAGAAATAGACTTCCAGGCCCAAGAGTTCAAACACATTCATGCCCAGCAAAGTAGCTCTGGGCCTGGGCACACTTCAATCACTTTGTGCCTTTAAATCATACTACTACTACCAGACTTCCAGGCCCAAGAGGTCAAACACAGTCATGCCCAGCAAAGTAGCTCTGGGCCTGGGCACACTTCATTCACTTTGTGCCTTTAAATCATACTACTACTACCACCAGAATTCCAGGGCCAAGAGGTCACACAGTCATACACAGCAAAGTAGCTCTGGGCCTGGGCACACTTCAAGAAGTTTGACCCTTTATATAAGCCTAGAAATAGACTTCCAGAGCCAAGAGGTCAAACACAGTCATGCACAGCAAAGTAGCTCTGGGCCTGGGCACACTTCAAGCACTTTGTGCCTTTAAATCATACTACTACTACTACTACTACTACTACTACTACTACTACTACCAGACTTCCAGGCCCAAGAGTTCAAACACATTCATGCCCAGCAAAGTAGCTCTGGGCCTGGGCACACTTCATTCACTTTGTGCCTTTAAATCATACTACTACTACCACCAGACTTCCAGGGCCAAGAGGTCAACCACAGTCATGCACAGCAAAGTAGCTCTGGGCCTGGGCACACTTCAAGATGTTTGACCCTTTATATAAGCCTAGAAATAGACTTCCAGGCCCAAGAGTTCAAACACAGTCATGCACAGCAAAGTAGCTCTGGGCCTGGGCACACTTCATTCACTTTGTACCTTTAAATCATACTACTACTACCACCAGACTTCCAGGCCCAAGAGGTCAAACACATTCATGCCCAGCAAAGTAGCTCTGGGCCTGGGCACACTTCAATCACTTTGTGCCTTTAAATCATACTACTACTACCACCAGACTTCCAGGCCCTGGAGGTCACACCTTCATGCCTAGCAAGGTTGCTTTACACCTGCGCACACTTCAGACCGTTTCACTCTTTTAATCATTCAAAGTACCACATTTCCAGACCCAAGAGGTCACAGAATCATACCCAGCAAAGTAGCTCTGGGCCTGGGCACACTTCAATCACTTTGTGCCTTTAAATCATACTACTACTACCAGACTTCCAGGCCCCAGAGGTCAAACACAGTCATGCCCAGCAAAGTAGCTCTGGGCCTGGGCACACTTCAAGAAGTTTGACCCTTTATATAAGCCTAGAAATAGACTTCCAGAGCCAAGAGGTCAAACACAGTCATGCACAGCAAAGTAGCTCTGGGCCTGGGCACACTTCATTCACTTTGTACCTTTAAATCATACTACTACTACCAGACTTCCAGGCCCAAGAGTTCAAACACATTCATGCCCAGCAAAGTAGCTCTGGGCCTGGGCACACTTCAATCACTTTGTGTCTTTAAATCATACTACTACTACCAGACTTCCAGGCCCCAGAGGTCAAACACAGTCATGCCCAGCAAAGTAGCTCTGGGCCTGGGCACACTTCAAGAAGTTTGACCCTTTATATAAGCCTAGAAATAGACTTTCAGGCCCAAGAGGTCAAACACAGTCATGCCCAGCAAAGTAGCTGTGGGCCTGGGCACACTTCATTCACTTTGTACCTTTAAATCATACTACTACTACTACTACTACTACTACTACTACTACTACTACTACTACTACCAGACTTCCAGGCCCAAGAGGTCAAACACAGTCATGCCCAGCAAAGTAGCTCTGGGCCTGGGCACACTTCAAGAAGTTTGACCCTTTATATAAGCCTAGAAATAGACTTCCAGGCCCAAGAGTTCAAACACATTCATGCCCAGCAAAGTAGCTCTGGGCCTGGGCACACTTCAATCACTTTGTGCCTTTAAATCATACTACTACTACCACCAGACTTCCAGGCCCAAGAGGTCAAACACAGTCATGCCCAGCAAAGTAGCTCTGGGCCTGGGCACACTTCAATCACTTTGTGCCTTTAAATCATACTACTACTACCAGACTTCCAGGCCCAAGAGTTCAAACACATTCATGCCCAGCAAAGTAGCTCTGGGCCTGGGCACACTTCATTCACTTTGTGCCTTTAAATCATACTACTACTACCACCAGACTTCCAGGGCCAAGAGGTCAACCACAGTCATGCACAGCAAAGTAGCTCTGGGCCTGGGCACACTTCAAGATGTTTGACCCTTTATATAAGCCTAGAAATAGACTTCCAGGCCCAAGAGTTCAAACACATTCATGCCCAGCAAAGTAGCTCTGGGCCTGGGCACACTTCAATCACTTTGTGCCTTTAAATCATACTACTACTACCACCAGACTTCCAGGCCCAAGAGGTCAAACACAGTCATGCCCAGCAAAGTAGCTCTGGGCCTGGGCACACTTCAATCACTTTGTGCCTTTAAATCATACTACTACTACCAGACTTCCAGGCCCAAGAGTTCAAACACATTCATGCCCAGCAAAGTAGCTCTGGGCCTGGGCACACTTCAAGATGTTTGACCCTTTATATAAGCCTAGAAATAGACTTCCAGGCCCAAGAGGTCAAACACAGTCATGCCCAGCAAAGTAGCTCTGGGCCTGGGCACACTTCATTCACTTTGTACCTTTAAATCATACTACTACTACTACTACTACTACTACTACTACTACTACTACTACTACCAGACTTCCAGGCCCAAGAGGTCAAACACAGTCATGCCCAGCAAAGTAGCTCTGGGCCTGGGCACACTTCATTCACTTTGTGCCTTTAAATCATACTACTACTACCACCAGAATTCCAGGGCCAAGAGGTCACACAGTCATACACAGCAAAGTAGCTCTGGGCCTGGGCACACTTCAAGAAGTTTGACCCTTTATATAAGCCTAGAAATAGACTTCCAGGCCCAAGAGGTCAAACACAGTCATGCCCAGCAAAGTAGCTCTGGGCCTGGGCACACTTCATTCACTTTGTACCTTTAAATCATACTACTACTACTACTACTACTACTACTACTACTACCAGACTTCCAGGCCCAAGAGGTCAAACACAGTCATGCCCAGCAAAGTAGATCTGGGCCTGGGCACACTTCAAGAAGTTTGACCCTTTATATAAGCCTAGAAATAGACTTTCAGGCCCAAGAGGTCAAACACAGTCATGCCCAGCAAAGTAGCTGTGGGCCTGGGCACACTTCATTCACTTTGTACCTTTAAATCTACTACTACTACTACTACTACTACTACTACTACTACTACTACTACTACTACTACCAGACTTCCAGGCCCAAGAGGTCAAACACAGTCATGCCCAGCAAAGTAGCTCTGGGCCTGGGCACACTTCAAGAAGTTTGACCCTTTATATAAGCCTAGAAATAGACTTCCAGGCCCAAGAGTTCAAACACATTCATGCCCAGCAAAGTAGCTCTGGGCCTGGGCACACTTCAATCACTTTGTGCCTTTAAATCATACTACTACTACCACCAGACTTCCAGGCCCAAGAGGTCAAACACAGTCATGCCCAGCAAAGTAGCTCTGGGCCTGGGCACACTTCAATCACTTTGTGCCTTTAAATCATACTACTACTACCAGACTTCCAGGCCCAAGAGTTCAAACACATTCATGCCCAGCAAAGTAGCTCTGGGCCTGGGCACACTTCATTCACTTTGTGCCTTTAAATCATACTACTACTACCACCAGACTTCCAGGGCCAAGAGGTCAACCACAGTCATGCACAGCAAAGTAGCTCTGGGCCTGGGCACACTTCAAGATGTTTGACCCTTTATATAAGCCTAGAAATAGACTTCCAGGCCCAAGAGTTCAAACACATTCATGCCCAGCAAAGTAGCTCTGGGCCTGGGCACACTTCAATCACTTTGTGCCTTTAAATCATACTACTACTACCACCAGACTTCCAGGCCCAAGAGGTCAAACACAGTCATGCCCAGCAAAGTAGCTCTGGGCCTGGGCACACTTCAAGAAGTTTGACCCTTTATATAAGCCTAGAAATAGACTTCCAGAGCCAAGAGGTCAAACACAGTCATGCACAGCAAAGTAGCTCTGGGCCTGGGCACACTTCATTCACTTTGTGCCTTTAAATCATACTACTACTACCACCAGACTTCCAGGCCCAAGAGGTCAAACACATTCATGCCCAGCAAAGTAGCTCTGGGCCTGGGCACACTTCAATCACTTTGTGCCTTTAAATCATACTACTACTACCAGACTTCCAGGCCCAAGAGGTCAAACACAGTCATGCCCAGCAAAGTAGCTCTGGGCCTGGGCACACTTCAATCACTTTGTGCCTTTAAATCATACTACTACTACCAGACTTCCAGGCCCAAGAGTTCAAACACATTCATGCCCAGCAAAGTAGCTCTGGGCCTGGGCACACTTCAAGATGTTTGACCCTGTATATAAGCCTAGAAATAGACTTCCAGAGCCAAGAGGTCAAACACAGTCATGCCCAGCAAAGTAGCTCTGGGCCTGGGCACACTTCATTCACTTTGTGCCTTTAAATCATACTACTACTACCAGACTTCCAGGCCCAAGAGTTCAAACACATTCATGCCCAGCAAAGTAGCTCTGGGCCTGGGCACACTTCAATCACTTTGTGCCTTTAAATCATACTACTACTACCAGACTTCCAGGCCCCAGAGGTCAAACACAGTCATGCCCAGCAAAGTAGCTCTGGGCCTGGGCACACTTCAAGAAGTTTGACCCTTTATATAAGCCTAGAAATAGACTTCCAGAGCCAAGAGGTCAAACACAGTCATGCCCAGCAAAGTAGCTCTGGGCCTGGGCACACTTCATTCACTTTGTACCTTTAAATCATACTACTACTACCAGACTTCCAGGCCCAAGACGTCAAACACAGTCATGCCCAGCAAAGTAGCTCTGGGCCTGGGCACACTTCATTCACTTTGTACCTTTAAATCATACTACTACTACTACTACTACTACTACTACTACTACTACTACCAGACTTCCAGGCCCAAGAGTTCAAACACATTCATGCCCAGCAAAGTAGCTCTGGGCCTGGGCACACTTCAATCACTTTGTGCCTTTAAATCATACTACTACTACCACCAGACTTCCAGGCCCAAGAGGTCAAACACAGTCATGCCCAGCAAAGTAGCTCTGGGCCTGGGCACACTTCAATCACTTTGTGCCTTTAAATCATACTACTACTACCACCAGACTTCCAGGCCCAAGAGGTCAAACACAGTCATGCCCAGCAAAGTAGCTCTGGGCCTGGGCACACTTCAATCACTTTGTGCCTTTAAATCATACTACTACTACCAGACTTCCAGGCCCAAGAGTTCAAACACATTCATGCCCAGCAAAGTAGCTCTGGGCCTGGGCACACTTCAAGATGTTTGACCCTTTATATAAGCCTAGAAATAGACTTCCAGGCCCAAGAGGTCAAACACAGTCATGCCCAGCAAAGTAGCTCTGGGCCTGGGCACACTTCATTCACTTTGTACCTTTAAATCATACTACTACTACTACTACTACTACTACTACTACTACTACTACCAGACTTCCAGGCCCAAGAGGTCAAACACAGTCATGCCCAGCAAAGTAGCTCTGGGCCTGGGCACACTTCATTCACTTTGTGCCTTTAAATCATACTACTACTACCACCAGAATTCCAGGGCCAAGAGGTCACACAGTCATACACAGCAAAGTAGCTCTGGGCCTGGGCACACTTCAAGAAGTTTGACCCTTTATATAAGCCTAGAAATAGACTTCCAGGCCCAAGAGGTCAAACACAGTCATGCCCAGCAAAGTAGCTCTGGGCCTGGGCACACTTCATTCACTTTGTACCTTTAAATCATACTACTACTACTACTACTACTACTACTACCAGACTTCCAGGCCCAAGAGGTCAAACACAGTCATGCCCAGCAAAGTAGCTCTGGGCCTGGGCACACTGCAATCACTTTGTGCCTTTAAATCATACTACTACTACCACCAGACTTCCAGGGCCAAGAGGTCACACAGTCATGCACAGCAAAGTAGCTCTGGGCCTGGGCACACTTCAAGAAGTTTGACCATTTATATAAGCCTAGAAATAGACTTCCAGGCCCAAGAGGTCAAACACAGTCATGCACAGCAAAGTAGCTCTGGGCCTGGGCTCACTTCATTCACTTTGTACCTTTAAATCATACTACTACTACCAGACTTCCAGGCCCAAGAGTTCAAACACATTCATGCCCAGCAAAGTAGCTCTGGGCCTGGGCACACTTCAATCACTTTGTGCCTTTAAATCATACTACTACTACCAGACTTCCAGGCCCAAGAGGTCAAACACAGTCATGCCCAGCAAAGTAGCTCTGGGCCTGGGCACACTTCATTCACTTTGTGCCTTTAAATCATACTACTACTACCACCAGACTTCCAGGGCCAAGAGGTCAACCACAGTCATGCACAGCAAAGTAGCTCTGGGCCTGGCACACTTCAAGATGTTTGACCCTTTATATAAGCCTAGAAATAGACTTCCAGGCCCAAGAGTTCAAACACAGTCATGCACAGCAAAGTAGCTCTGGGCCTGGGCACACTTCATTCACTTTGTACCTTTAAATCATACTACTACTACCACCAGACTTCCAGGCCCAAGAGGTCAAACACATTCATGCCCAGCAAAGTAGCTCTGGGCCTGGGCACACTTCAATCACTTTGTGCCTTTAAATCATACTACTACTACCACCAGACTTCCAGGCCCTGGAGGTCACACCTTCATGCCTAGCAAGGTTGCTTTACACCTGCGCACACTTCAGACCGTTTCACTCTTTTAATCATTCAAAGTACCACATTTCCAGACCCAAGAGGTCACAGAATCATACCCAGCAAAGTAGCTCTGGGCCTGGGCACACTTCAATCACTTTGTGCCTTTAAATCATACTACTACTACCAGACTTCCAGGCCCCAGAGGTCAAACACAGTCATGCCCAGCAAAGTAGCTCTGGGCCTGGGCACACTTCAAGAAGTTTGACCCTTTATATAAGCCTAGAAATAGACTTCCAGAGCCAAGAGGTCAAACACAGTCATGCACAGCAAAGTAGCTCTGGGCCTGGGCACACTTCATTCACTTTGTACCTTTAAATCATACTACTACTACCAGACTTCCAGGCCCAAGAGTTCAAACACATTCATGCCCAGCAAAGTAGCTCTGGGCCTGGGCACACTTCAATCACTTTGTGTCTTTAAATCATACTACTACTACCAGACTTCCAGGCCCCAGAGGTCAAACACAGTCATGCCCAGCAAAGTAGCTCTGGGCCTGGGCACACTTCAAGAAGTTTGACCCTTTATATAAGCCTAGAAATAGACTTTCAGGCCCAAGAGGTCAAACACAGTCATGCCCAGCAAAGTAGCTGTGGGCCTGGGCACACTTCATTCACTTTGTACCTTTAAATCATACTACTACTACTACTACTACTACTACTACTACTACTACTACTACTACTACTACCAGACTTCCAGGCCCAAGAGGTCAAACACAGTCATGCCCAGCAAAGTAGCTCTGGGCCTGGGCACACTTCAAGAAGTTTGACCCTTTATATAAGCCTAGAAATAGACTTCCAGGCCCAAGAGTTCAAACACATTCATGCCCAGCAAAGTAGCTCTGGGCCTGGGCACACTTCAATCACTTTGTGCCTTTAAATCATACTACTACTACCACCAGACTTCCAGGCCCAAGAGGTCAAACACAGTCATGCCCAGCAAAGTAGCTCTGGGCCTGGGCACACTTCAATCACTTTGTGCCTTTAAATCATACTACTACTACCAGACTTCCAGGCCCAAGAGTTCAAACACATTCATGCCCAGCAAAGTAGCTCTGGGCCTGGGCACACTTCATTCACTTTGTGCCTTTAAATCATACTACTACTACCACCAGACTTCCAAGGCCAAGAGGTCAACCACAGTCATGCACAGCAAAGTAGCTCTGGGCCTGGGCACACTTCAAGATGTTTGACCCTTTATATAAGCCTAGAAATAGACTTCCAGGCCCAAGAGTTCAAACACATTCATGCCCAGCAAAGTAGCTCTGGGCCTGGGCACACTTCAATCACTTTGTGCCTTTAAATCATACTACTACTACCACCAGACTTCCAGGCCCAAGAGGTCAAACACAGTCATGCCCAGCAAAGTAGCTCTGGGCCTGGGCACACTTCATTCACTTTGTGCCTTTAAATCATACTACTACTACTACTACTACTACTACTACTACTACTACTACCAGACTTCCAGGCCCAAGAGTTCAAACACATTCATGCCCAGCAAAGTAGCTCTGGGCCTGGGCACACTTCAATCACTTTGTGCCTTTAAATCATACTACTACTACCACCAGACTTCCAGGCCCAAGAGGTCAAACACAGTCATGCCCAGCAAAGTAGCTCTGGGCCTGGGCACACTTCAATCACTTTGTGCCTTTAAATCATACTACTACTACCACCAGACTTCCAGGCCCAAGAGGTCAAACACAGTCATGCCCAGCAAAGTAGCTCTGGGCCTGGGCACACTTCAATCACTTTGTGCCTTTAAATCATACTACTACTACCAGACTTCCAGGCCCAAGAGTTCAAACACATTCATGCCCAGCAAAGTAGCTCTGGGCCTGGGCACACTTCAAGATGTTTGACCCTTTATATAAGCCTAGAAATAGACTTCCAGGCCCAAGAGGTCAAACACAGTCATGCCCAGCAAAGTAGCTCTGGGCCTGGGCACACTTCATTCACTTTGTACCTTTAAATCATACTACTACTACTACTACTACTACTACTACTACTACTACTACCAGACTTCCAGGCCCAAGAGGTCAAACACAGTCATGCCCAGCAAAGTAGCTCTGGGCCTGGGCACACTTCATTCACTTTGTGCCTTTAAATCATACTACTACTACCACCAGAATTCCAGGGCCAAGAGGTCACACAGTCATACACAGCAAAGTAGCTCTGGGCCTGGGCACACTTCAAGAAGTTTGACCCTTTATATAAGCCTAGAAATAGACTTCCAGGCCCAAGAGGTCAAACACAGTCATGCCCAGCAAAGTAGCTCTGGGCCTGGGCACACTTCATTCACTTTGTACCTTTAAATCATACTACTACTACTACTACTACTACTACTACCAGACTTCCAGGCCCAAGAGGTCAAACACAGTCATGCCCAGCAAAGTAGCTCTGGGCCTGGGCACACTGCAATCACTTTGTGCCTTTAAATCATACTACTACTACCACCAGACTTCCAGGGCCAAGAGGTCACACAGTCATGCACAGCAAAGTAGCTCTGGGCCTGGGCACACTTCAAGAAGTTTGACCATTTATATAAGCCTAGAAATAGACTTCCAGGCCCAAGAGGTCAAACACAGTCATGCACAGCAAAGTAGCTCTGGGCCTGGGCTCACTTCATTCACTTTGTACCTTTAAATCATACTACTACTACCAGACTTCCAGGCCCAAGAGTTCAAACACATTCATGCCCAGCAAAGTAGCTCTGGGCCTGGGCACACTTCAATCACTTTGTGCCTTTAAATCATACTACTACTACCAGACTTCCAGGCCCAAGAGGTCAAACACAGTCATGCCCAGCAAAGTAGCTCTGGGCCTGGGCACACTTCATTCACTTTGTGCCTTTAAATCATACTACTACTACCACCAGAATTCCAGGGCCAAGAGGTCACACAGTCATACACAGCAAAGTAGCTCTGGGCCTGGGCACACTTCAAGAAGTTTGACCCTTTATATAAGCCTAGAAATAGACTTCCAGAGCCAAGAGGTCAAACACAGTCATGCACAGCAAAGTAGCTCTGGGCCTGGGCACACTTCAAGAAGTTTGACCCTTTATATAAGCCTAGAAATAGACTTCCAGGCCCAAGAGGTCAAACACAGTCATGCCCAGCAAAGTAGCTCTGGGCCTGGGCACACTTCATTCACTTTGTACCTTTAAATCATACTACTACTACTACTACTACTACTACTACTACTACTACTACTACCAGACTTCCAGGCCCAAGAGGTCAAACACAGTCATGCCCAGCAAAGTAGCTCTGGGCCTGGGCACACTTCATTCACTTTGTGCCTTTAAATCATACTACTACTACTACCACCAGAATTCCAGGGCCAAGAGGTCACACAGTCATACACAGCAAAGTAGCTCTGGGCCTGGGCACACTTCAAGAAGTTTGACCCTTTATATAAGCCTAGAAATAGACTTCCAGAGCCAAGAGGTCAAACACAGTCATGCACAGCAAAGTAGCTCTGGGCCTGGGCACACTTCATTCACTTTGTGCCTTTAAATCATACTACTACTACCAGACTTCCAGGCCCAAGAGTTCAAACACATTCATGCCCAGCAAAGTAGCTCTGGGCCTGGGCACACTTCATTCACTTTGTGCCTTTAAATCATACTACTACTACCACCAGACTTCCAGGGCCAAGAGGTCAACCACAGTCATGCACAGCAAAGTAGCTCTGGGCCTGGGCACACTTCAAGATGTTTGACCCTTTATATAAGCCTAGAAATAGACTTCCAGGCCCAAGAGTTCAAACACAGTCATGCACAGCAAAGTAGCTCTGGGCCTGGGCACACTTCATTCACTTTGTACCTTTAAATCATACTACTACTACCAGACTTCCAGGCCCAAGAGTTCAAACACATTCATGCCCAGCAAAGTAGCTCTGGGCCTGGGCACACTTCAATCACTTTGTGCCTTTAAATCATACTACTACTACTACTACTACCAGACTTCCAGGCCCAAGAGGTCAAACACAGTCATGCCCAGCAAAGTAGCTCTGGGCCTGGGCACACTTCATTCACTTTGTACCTTTAAATCATACTACTACTACTACTACTACCACCAGAATTCCAGGGCCAAGAGGTCACACAGTCATACACAGCAAAGTAGCTCTGGGCCTGGGCACACTTCAAGAAGTTTGTCCCTTTATATAAGCCTAGAAATAGACTTCCAGGCCCAAGAGTTCAAACACATTCATGCCCAGCAAAGTAGCTCTGGGCCTGGGCACACTTCAATCACTTTGTGCCTTTAAATCATACTACTACTACCAGACTTCCAGGCCCAAGAGGTCAAACACAGTCATGCCCAGCAAAGTAGCTCTGGGCCTGGGCACACTTCATTCACTTTGTGCCTTTAAATCATACTACTACTACCACCAGAATTCCAGGGCCAAGAGGTCACACAGTCATACACAGCAAAGTAGCTCTGGGCCTGGGCACACTTCAAGAAGTTTGACCCTTTATATAAGCCTAGAAATAGACTTCCAGAGCCAAGAGGTCAAACACAGTCATGCACAGCAAAGTAGCTCTGGGCCTGGGCACACTTCAAGCACTTTGTGCCTTTAAATCATACTACTACTACTACTACTACTACTACTACTACTACTACTACCAGACTTCCAGGCCCAAGAGTTCAAACACATTCATGCCCAGCAAAGTAGCTCTGGGCCTGGGCACACTTCATTCACTTTGTGCCTTTAAATCATACTACTACTACCACCAGACTTCCAGGGCCAAGAGGTCAACCACAGTCATGCACAGCAAAGTAGCTCTGGGCCTGGGCACACTTCAAGATGTTTGACCCTTTATATAAGCCTAGAAATAGACTTCCAGGCCCAAGAGTTCAAACACAGTCATGCACAGCAAAGTAGCTCTGGGCCTGGGCACACTTCATTCACTTTGTACCTTTAAATCATACTACTACTACCACCAGACTTCCAGGCCCAAGAGGTCAAACACATTCATGCCCAGCAAAGTAGCTCTGGGCCTGGGCACACTTCAATCACTTTGTGCCTTTAAATCATACTACTACTACCACCAGACTTCCAGGCCCTGGAGGTCACACCTTCATGCCTAGCAAGGTTGCTTTACACCTGCGCACACTTCAGACCGTTTCACTCTTTTAATCATTCAAAGTACCACATTTCCAGACCCAAGAGGTCACAGAATCATACCCAGCAAAGTAGCTCTGGGCCTGGGCACACTTCAATCACTTTGTGCCTTTAAATCATACTACTACTACCAGACTTCCAGGCCCCAGAGGTCAAACACAGTCATGCCCAGCAAAGTAGCTCTGGGCCTGGGCACACTTCAAGAAGTTTGACCCTTTATATAAGCCTAGAAATAGACTTCCAGAGCCAAGAGGTCAAACACAGTCATGCACAGCAAAGTAGCTCTGGGCCTGGGCACACTTCATTCACTTTGTACCTTTAAATCATACTACTACTACCAGACTTCCAGGCCCAAGAGTTCAAACACATTCATGCCCAGCAAAGTAGCTCTGGGCCTGGGCACACTTCAATCACTTTGTGTCTTTAAATCATACTACTACTACCAGACTTCCAGGCCCCAGAGGTCAAACACAGTCATGCCCAGCAAAGTAGCTCTGGGCCTGGGCACACTTCAAGAAGTTTGACCCTTTATATAAGCCTAGAAATAGACTTTCAGGCCCAAGAGGTCAAACACAGTCATGCCCAGCAAAGTAGCTGTGGGCCTGGGCACACTTCATTCACTTTGTACCTTTAAATCATACTACTACTACTACTACTACTACTACTACTACTACTACTACTACTACTACTACCAGACTTCCAGGCCCAAGAGGTCAAACACAGTCATGCCCAGCAAAGTAGCTCTGGGCCTGGGCACACTTCAAGAAGTTTGACCCTTTATATAAGCCTAGAAATAGACTTCCAGGCCCAAGAGTTCAAACACATTCATGCCCAGCAAAGTAGCTCTGGGCCTGGGCACACTTCAATCACTTTGTGCCTTTAAATCATACTACTACTACCACCAGACTTCCAGGCCCAAGAGGTCAAACACAGTCATGCCCAGCAAAGTAGCTCTGGGCCTGGGCACACTTCAATCACTTTGTGCCTTTAAATCATACTACTACTACCAGACTTCCAGGCCCAAGAGTTCAAACACATTCATGCCCAGCAAAGTAGCTCTGGGCCTGGGCACACTTCATTCACTTTGTGCCTTTAAATCATACTACTACTACCACCAGACTTCCAGGGCCAAGAGG
>NW_027658426.1:55000-90000 GCF_041902795.1 Electrophorus electricus
GACTAGGCTCCTCCTTTATGCCTTCTGTCCAGCCTGACCTGCAAGCGACCACGTGTAACAGCAACCCCGAAGACCCTTTCGACCCTGGGCCCCGACGCGGGGGGACGGCGAAGTCGAGGGGGTCGGGAGAGGAGGCACGCCGGACAGCGTTACCCGTTAATGATCCTTTCGCAGGTTCACCTACGAAAACCTTGTTACGACTTTTACTTCCTCTAGATAGTCAAGTTTGATCGACTTCTCGGCGCTCCGCCAAGGCCCGCGAGGAGCCCCGGCGGGGCCGATCCGAGGACCTCACTAAACCATCCGATCGGTAGTAGCGACGGGCGGTGTGTACAAAGGGCAGGGACTTAATCAACGCGAGCTTATGACCCGCGCTTACTGGGAATTCCTCGTTCATGGGGAATAATTGCAATCCCCAGTCCCCATCACGAATGGGGTTCAGCGGATTACCCGCACCTCTCGGTGTAGGGTAGGCACACGCTGATCCAACCATTGTGGCGCGCGTGCAGCCCCGGACATCTAAGGGCATCACAGACCTGTTATTGCTCCATCTCGCGTGGCTGAACGCCACTTGTCCCTCTAAGAAGTTTGACGCCGACCGCGGAGGGCCGCGTAACTATTTAGCATGCCGGAGTCTCGTTCGTTATCGGAATTAACCAGACAAATCGCTCCACCAACTAAGAACGGCCATGCACCACCACCCACAGAATCGAGAAAGAGCTATCAATCTGTCAATCCTTTCCGTGTCCGGGCCGGGTGAGGTTTCCCGTGTTGAGTCAAATTAAGCCGCAGGCTCCACTCCTGGTGGTGCCCTTCCGTCAATTCCTTTAAGTTTCAGCTTTGCAACCATACTCCCCCCGGAACCCACAGACTCGTGGTTTCCCTCACGCTGCCCGGCGGGTCATGGGAATAACGCCGCCGGATCGCGGGTCGGCATAGTTTACGGTCGGAACTACGACGGTATCTGATCGTCTTCGAACCTCCGACTTTCGTTCTTGATTAATGAAAACATTCTTGGCAAATGCTTTCGCTTTCGTCCGTCTTGCGCCGGTCCAAGAATTTCACCTCTAGCGGCGCAATACGAATGCCCCCGGCCGTCCCTCTTAATCATGGCCCTGGTTCAGGAAACCCACAAAATAGAACCGGAGTCCTATTCCATTATTCCTAGCTCAGGTATTCAGGCGAGAAGCGGGCCCGCTTTGAACACTCTAATTTTTTCAAAGTAAACGCTCCGAGCCCCGTCCGGACACCCAGCCAAGGGCATCCGGGGGGCACCGGGAGACAGGGTCTGAGACAGGCGGTGGCACGCCTCGCGGCGGACCGCCAGCCCACTCCCGACATCCAACTACGAGCTTTTTAACTGCAGCAACTTTAATATACGCTATTGGAGCTGGAATTACCGCGGCTGCTGGCACCAGACTTGCCCTCCAATGGGTCCTCACCCATGGGTTTAGGATACGCTCATTCCGATTACAGGGCCTCGAAAGAGACCTGTATCGTTATTTTTCGTCACTACCTCCCCGTGTCGGGAATGGGTAATTTGCGCGCCTGCTGCCTTCCTTGGATGTGGTAGCCGTTTCTCAGGCTCCCTCTCCGGAATCGAACCCTGATTCCCCGTTACCCGTGGTCACCATGGTAGCCGACTATGGTACCATCGAAAGTTGATAGGGCAGACATTCGAATGAGACGTCGCCGCCGCGGAGGGCGCGCGATCGGCCCGAGGTTATCTAGAGTCACCAAAGCGGCCGGGGGGCCCGAGCCCCCCGGATGGGTTTTGGGTCTGATAAATGCACGCATCCCCCGAAGGGTCAGCGCTCGTTTGCATGTATTAGCTCTAGAATTACCACAGTTATCCGAGTAACGTGTGGAGCGATCAAAGGAACCATAACTGATTTAATGAGCCATTCGCAGTTTCACTGTACCGGCCGTGTGCACTTAGACCTGCATGGCTTAATCTTTGAGACAAGCATATGTTACTGGCAGGATCAACCAGGTAGTTTGCACCGTGGTCTGGGATGAACCACGAGTGACATCCGCCTCCCCTTCCGGGGGCTAGGAAGCAGCGGGTTGTAAGTGCGTGCGCCGTCAGGTCCAGACGCCATACAGGGCTACCCAGGACAGCTTCCGCGGCCAGTGTAAACGTGCTCGCGCACCGCCCTCTGGCCTTCGGACGCCGACCTCTCACCTTGATGCAAAGCTGTCCCATCCGGTCATGCCCGCACCGTACCCCGTCCACCTCCTCCGGAGGTGCGGACGGCCGACTCCAGGTGCTTTCGGCGTTCCCTCCCTTCACGCCGTTTTGATTTTCGTGGGCCGCTGGTGGGGGGACAAGGGAAAGACCTCGTCGAATTCCCTCCCCCCTAGCCTCGCTCAACCTACGTTTCGTGATGTAACCAAGAAGAGTGATTCGTGGGCCCAGGTAGGTTTGAAGAGGAGGCCAACAAAGCAGGGCACTCCCTTCCTCCCAAACCACAGACACCAGTATAGGACAACTGAGTAGACAGACTGGCCGTCTGAGTCTCCCCCAGAGAGTTCTGGGATGGGTTACAAATAACCCCCACCCCCCATCAGAGGCTTGACCCGCTAGAACCAGGGAGGATCTGTCAAAACCGCTCTCCACATCAGAAGTTCTGGATCAGCCGGGGCTGGTCGGCAGACGTCCACCTAAGGCCGTGGCCTAACCCCGTGTGGGGGGATAGCGCTCGCACCCGTACACGTGGACACCCGCTCGTCAAATGGCTGGCTCCTCACTTACCGTAGGGGGAATGGTTTGCCTACCCCTGGCGGGTCTGGTACTCCACTCTACCAAACAAGGAAGCAACACACCAATAGACCCCTGCAACACCGGGCAGCTTTGGGCAGTGTCACTACACTCCTCCTTGTTCTTCACGTTCCTTCCGTGGTGATTTTTTTTTTTTTTTCGTGGCCATTGCCGTGCATGGCTTCCCCATCGCTTTGCATGCTCTCCATTGCCTCGTGCTGCTTCACCATTGGTCTCACCTGGAGACCGAAGCCGCTCTCCCAGTAACCCGATGGTACCTGGCCAGAAAACCCCGTGCCCGATTTCATCTAGGACAAGGGCCAAACCACAGACCGTGCCCGTCCAGGGTCAACCCCTGGTCGGACAGGCCTGGTAGGTCGATACCATGGATGTGGCAGGCCGACGAGAATCCACTGGTACATTTACAAACACGCCCACCCTGGTGGCATGGCTGTACGACCCATCGTCGAAGCACGCTGCGGCGGACTGAGCCATTGGATCCAGTTGCCTGGGCGTACACTCAGCCCAACAGACGCACTCGGGTCGGGGAGAGCAAAGCAGACTGTGTGCCTGGATGTGCCCACTTCCATAGGGGAATCGGCATGATGGTTCACTTAACCCGAGGAGGGCTCCCCTCGCGGGATAAGCACCCCCCTCGGGGGATGGGGGGGGGGGGGCATCCAGAGCACACCACTTTCCGGTAGGGGACAGGCGTTTGATCATGTGTCCGAGGGAGAGCTCCCCTTGCCGGCCGAACACCCCTCGGACTCCCCTTGGGCTTCCAGAGAACGCCACTGGATGAATTTAGTGCTTGGACCCCATTGATTCTCTTTGCTCTCCCATATACCCGACGGGACCTATTTGCAAAACCCCGTGCCAACCAGACCTCCAGGAAGGGGGCTGGCGGCTAACCATGCCCAGCAGGGTGCACCCTGGTCGGACACTTTGGGAGGGTCGAGAGCCTGGAAGTGCCACCCGGGGGAGTAATTCTGATTTCCGTTTTAATGCACTCAGGGACAGCCCGAGGACCTCTGTAGTGCACCTGAGGCGGACTGAGCCGTCGGGTCCAGGGGTCTGGAGTTCGGAACCTCCAGGGTTCACCTGGCTGTTCTCTTAGCCCGGCAGGGTGCACCCTGGTCGGACACTTCGGGAGGGTCGAGAGCCTGGATGTGCCACCCCGACGAGTAATGAGTTTTCCCTTCGTATCTCTTCCGGACCAGGTCCGATTCGCACGAAACTCGCTGGGCATGGCCAGGAGCGCCCCCTGCTGCCCACGCCACCGTCCCCGCGCTTCTACTCCCGAGGGCCGAGGAGACAGCGAAGCGTGGGTCGGGTCGCCTGCTTCCAGGGTCTCCCTGGTACTCTCCAGTCTCCCGAGTCCATCGGGTCCGACCTCGTATTTTTAGCCCAGACGGGGAATGAGAAAGGGGCCCCCGACCGCCCGAGGGCGGGCGCTCGCTTCTCAGCCTAGGAACGTCCGATTCCCACGAAACTTTTACGCCAGACGTTCCTGGCAGCGAGCGCGTTCAAAGGTGACCCGCGCTGCTTCTCTCCTCCCAAGGGCCGAAGAGATATTCGTCTTCAAACCCGACCGGCCCTGTGTTTGCCGCCCCGGCGGTTTTAAAAAATCATAGCGTAAAAACGGTGGGTGCGCTTCGCCTGCCGCTTGGACAGCGTTAAACGGCAGCCCCGGCTCTTTCCAAAGGGCCCTCAACCGACTTTCTGCTCCCAAGGAGCCCAGAGATATGAAACCGATAAATCAAAACCCCGTGCCAACCAGACCTCCAGGAAGGGGGCTGGCGGCTAACCATGCCCGGCAGGGTGCACCCTGGTCGGACGCTTTGGGAGGGTCGAGAGCCTGGATGTGCCACCCCGACGAGTAATGAGTTTTCCCTTCGTATCTCTTCCGGACCAGGTCCGATTCGCACGAAACTCGCTGGGCATGGCCAGGAGCGCCCCCTGCTGCCCACGCCACCGTCCCCGCGCTTCTACTCCCGAGGGCCGAGGAGACAGCGAAGCGTGGGTCGGGTCGCCTGCTTCCAGGGTCTCCCTGGTACTCTCCAGTCTCCCGAGTCCATCGGGTCCGACCTCGTATTTTTAGCCCAGACGGGGAATGAGAAAGGGGCCCCCGACCGCCCGAGGGCGGGCGCTCGCTTCTCAGCCTAGGAACGTCCGATTCCCACGAAACTTTTACGCCAGACGTTCCTGGCAGCGAGCGCGTTCAAAGGTGACCCGCGCTGCTTCTCTCCTCCCAAGGGCCGAAGAGATATTCGTCTTCAAACCCGACCGGCCCTGTGTTTGCCGCCCCGGCGGTTTTAAAAAATCATAGCGTAAAAACGGTGGGTGCGCTTCGCCTGCCGCTTGGACAGCGTTAAACGGCAGCCCCGGCTCTTTCCAAAGGGCCCTCAACCGACTTTCTGCTCCCAAGGAGCCCAGAGATATGAAACCGATAAATCAAAACCCCGTGACAACCAGACCTCCAGGAAGGGGGCTGGCGGCTAACCATGCCCGGCAGGGTGCACCCTGGTCGGACGCTTTGGGAGGGTCGAGAGCCTGGATGTGCCACCCCGACGAGTAATGAGTTTTCCCTTCGTATCTCTTCCGGACCAGGTCCGATTCGCACGAAACTCGCTGGGCATGGCCAGGAGCGCCCCCTGCTGCCCAGGCCTGGCTCTGGGCCTGGGCACACTTCATTCACTTTGTACCTTTAAATCATACTACTACTACTACTACTACCACCAGAATTCCAGGGCCAAGAGGTCACACAGTCATGCACAGCAAAGTAGCTCTGGGCCTGGGCACACTTCAAGAAGTTTGACCCTTTATATAAGCCTAGAAATAGACTTCCAGGCCCAAGAGGTCAAACACAGTCATGCCCAGCAAAGTAGCTCTGGGCCTGGGCACACTTCATTCACTTTGTACCTTTAAATCATACTACTACTACCAGACTTCCAGGCCCAAGAGGTCAAACACAGTCATGCCCAGCAAAGTAGCTCTGGGCCTGGGCACACTTCAATCACTTTGTGCCTTTAAATCATACTACTACTACCACCAGACTTCCAGGCCCAAGAGGTCAAACACAGTCATGCCCAGCAAAGTAGCTCTGGGCCTGGGCACACTTCATTCACTTTGTACCTTTAAATCATACTACTACTACCACCAGACTTCCAGGCCCAAGAGGTCAAACACATTCATGCCCAGCAAAGTAGCTCTGGGCCTGGGCACACTTCAATCACTTTGTGCCTTTAAATCATACTACTACTACCAGACTTCCAGGCCCAAGAGGTCAAACACAGTCATGCCCAGCAAAGTAGATCTGGGCCTGGGCACACTTCATTCACTTTGTGCCTTTAAATCATACTACTACTACCACCACCAGACTTCCAGGGCCAAGAGGTCAACCACAGTCATGCACAGCAAAGTAGCTCTGGGCCTGGGCACACTTCAATCACTTTGTGCCTTTAAATCATACTACTACTACCACCAGACTTCCAGGCCCAAGAGTTCAAACACATTCATGCCCAGCAAAGTAGCTCTGGGCCTGGGCACACTTCAAGATGTTTGACCCTTTATATAAGCCTAGAAATAGACTTCCAGAGCCAAGAGGTCAAACACAGTCATGCCCAGCAAAGTAGCTCTGGGCCTGGGCACACTTCAATCACTTTGTGCCTTTAAATCATACTACTACTACTACCAGACTTCCAGACCCAAGAGGTCAAACACAGTCATGCCCAGCAAAGTAGCTCTGGGCCTGGGCACACTTCAAGAAGTTTGACCCTTTATATAAGCCTAGAAATAGACTTCCAGGCCCAAGAGGTCAAACACAGTCATGCCCAGCAAAGTAGCTCTGGGCCTGGGCACACTTCATTCACTTTGTACCTTTAAATCATACTACTACTACCAGACTTCCAGGCCCAAGACGTCAAACACAGTCATGCCCAGCAAAGTAGCTCTGGGCCTGGGCACACTTCATTCACTTTGTACCTTTAAATCATACTACTACTACTACTACTACTACTACTACTACTACTACCAGACTTCCAGGCCCAAGAGGTCAAACACAGTCATGCCCAGCAAAGTAGCTCTGGGCCTGGGCACACTTCAATCACTTTGTGCCTTTAAATCATACTACTACTACCACCAGACTTCCAGGGCCAAGAGGTCAACCACAGTCATGCACAGCAAAGTAGCTCTGGGCCTGGGCACACTTCAATCACTTTGTGCCTTTAAATCATACTACTACTACCAGACTTCCAGGCCCAAGAGTTCAAACACATTCATGCCCAGCAAAGTAGCTCTGGGCCTGGGCACACTTCAATCACTTTGTGCCTTTAAATCATACTACTACTACCAGACTTCCAGGCCCCAGAGGTCAAACACAGTCATGCCCAGCAAAGTAGCTCTGGGCCTGGGCACACTTCAAGAAGTTTGACCCTTTATATAAGCCTAGAAATAGACTTCCAGGCCCAAGAGGTCAAACACAGTCATGCCCAGCAAAGTAGCTCTGGGCCTGGGCACACTTCATTCACTTTGTACCTTTAAATCATACTACTACTACTACTACTACTACTACTACCAGACTTCCAGGCCCAAGAGGTCAAACACAGTCATGCCCAGCAAAGTAGCTCTGGGCCTGGGCACACTTCAATCACTTTGTGCCTTTAAATCATACTACTACTACCACCAGACTTCCAGGGCCAAGAGGTCACACAGTCATGCACAGCAAAGTAGCTCTGGGCCTGGGCACACTTCAAGAAGTTTGACCATTTATATAAGCCTAGAAATAGACTTCCAGGCCCAAGAGGTCAAACACAGTCATGCACAGCAAAGTAGCTCTGGGCCTGGGCTCACTTCATTCACTTTGTACCTTTAAATCATACTACTACTACCAGACTTCCAGGCCCAAGAGTTCAAACACATTCATGCCCAGCAAAGTAGCTCTGGGCCTGGGCACACTTCAATCACTTTGTGCCTTTAAATCATACTACTACTACCAGACTTCCAGGCCCAAGAGGTCAAACACAGTCATGCCCAGCAAAGTAGCTCTGGGCCTGGGCACACTTCATTCACTTTGTGCCTTTAAATCATACTACTACTACCACCAGAATTCCAGGGCCAAGAGGTCACACAGTCATACACAGCAAAGTAGCTCTGGGCCTGGGCACACTTCAAGAAGTTTGACCCTTTATATAAGCCTAGAAATAGACTTCCAGAGCCAAGAGGTCAAACACAGTCATGCACAGCAAAGTAGCTCTGGGCCTGGGCACACTTCAATCACTTTGTGCCTTTAAATCATACTACTACTACTACCAGACTTCCAGACCCAAGAGGTCAAACACAGTCATGCCCAGCAAAGTAGCTCTGGGCCTGGGCACACTTCAAGAAGTTTGACCCTTTATATAAGCCTAGAAATAGACTTCCAGGCCCAAGAGGTCAAACACAGTCATGCCCAGCAAAGTAGCTCTGGGCCTGGGCACACTTCATTCACTTTGTACCTTTAAATCATACTACTACTACTACTACTACTACTACCAGACTTCCAGGCCCAAGAGGTCAAACACAGTCATGCCCAGCAAAGTAGCTCTGGGCCTGGGCACACTTCAATCACTTTGTGCCTTTAAATCATACTACTACTACCACCAGACTTCCAGGGCCAAGAGGTCACACAGTCATGCACAGCAAAGTAGCTCTGGGCCTGGGCACACTTCAAGAAGTTTGACCATTTATATAAGCCTAGAAATAGACTTCCAGGCCCAAGAGGTCAAACACAGTCATGCACAGCAAAGTAGCTCTGGGCCTGGGCACACTTCATTCACTTTGTACCTTTAAATCATACTACTACTACCAGACTTCCAGGCCCAAGAGTTCAAACACATTCATGCCCAGCAAAGTAGCTCTGGGCCTGGGCACACTTCAATCACTTTGTGCCTTTAAATCATACTACTACTACCAGACTTCCAGGCCCAAGAGGTCAAACACAGTCATGCCCAGCAAAGTAGCTCTGGGCCTGGGCACACTTCATTCACTTTGTGCCTTTAAATCATACTACTACTACCACCAGAATTCCAGGGCCAAGAGGTCACACAGTCATGCCCAGCAAAGTAGCTCTGGGCCTGGGCACACTTCAAGAAGTTTGACCCTTTATATAAGCCTAGAAATAGACTTCCAGAGCCAAGAGGTCAAACACAGTCATGCACAGCAAAGTAGCTCTGGGCCTGGGCACACTTCAATCACTTTGTGCCTTTAAATCATACTACTACTACTACCAGACTTCCAGACCCAAGAGGTCAAACACAGTCATGCCCAGCAAAGTAGCTCTGGGCCTGGGCACACTTCAAGAAGTTTGACCCTTTATATAAGCCTAGAAATAGACTTCCAGGCCCAAGAGGTCAAACACATTCATGCCCAGCAAAGTAGCTCTGGGCCTGGGCACACTTCAATCACTTTGTGCCTTTAAATCATACTACTACTACCAGACTTCCAGGCCCAAGAGGTGAAACACAGTCATGCCCAGCAAAGTAGCTCTGGGCCTGGGCACACTTCATTCACTTTGTGCCTTTAAATCATACTACTACTACCACCAGAATTCCAGGGCCAAGAGGTCACACAGTCATACACAGCAAAGTAGCTCTGGGCCTGGGCACACTTCAAGAAGTTTGACCCTTTATATAAGCCTAGAAATAGACTTCCAGAGCCAAGAGGTCAAACACAGTCATGCACAGCAAAGTAGCTCTGGGCCTGGGCACACTTCAATCACTTTGTGCCTTTAAATCATACTACTACTACTACCAGACTTCCAGACTCAAGAGGTCAAACACAGTCATGCCCAGCAAAGTAGCTCTGGGCCTGGGCACACTTCAAGAAGTTTGACCCTTTATATAAGCCTAGAAATAGACTTCCAGGCCCAAGAGGTCAAACACAGTCATGCCCAGCAAAGTAGCTCTGGGCCTGGGCACACTTCATTCACTTTGTACCTTTAAATCATACTACTACTACTACTACTACTACTACCAGACTTCCAGGCCCAAGAGGTCAAACACAGTCATGCCCAGCAAAGTAGCTCTGGGCCTGGGCACACTTCAATCACTTTGTGCCTTTAAATCATACTACTACTACCACCAGACTTCCAGGGCCAAGAGGTCACACAGTCATGCACAGCAAAGTAGCTCTGGGCCTGGGCACACTTCAAGAAGTTTGACCATTTATATAAGCCTAGAAATAGACTTCCAGGCCCAAGAGGTCAAACACAGTCATGCACAGCAAAGTAGCTCTGGGCCTGGGCACACTTCATTCACTTTGTACCTTTAAATCATACTACTACTACCAGACTTCCAGGCCCAAGAGTTCAAACACATTCATGCCCAGCAAAGTAGCTCTGGGCCTGGGCACACTTCAATCACTTTGTGCCTTTAAATCATACTACTACTACCAGACTTCCAGGCCCAAGAGGTCAAACACAGTCATGCCCAGCAAAGTAGCTCTGGGCCTGGGCACACTTCATTCACTTTGTGCCTTTAAATCATACTACTACTACCACCAGAATTCCAGGGCCAAGAGGTCACACAGTCATACACAGCAAAGTAGCTCTGGGCCTGGGCACACTTCAAGAAGTTTGACCCTTTATATAAGCCTAGAAATAGACTTCCAGAGCCAAGAGGTCAAACACAGTCATGCACAGCAAAGTAGCTCTGGGCCTGGGCACACTTCAATCACTTTGTGCCTTTAAATCATACTACTACTACTACCAGACTTCCAGACCCAAGAGGTCAAACACAGTCATGCCCAGCAAAGTAGCTCTGGGCCTGGGCACACTTCAATCACTTTGTGCCTTTAAATCATACTACTACTACCAGACTTCCAGGCCCAAGAGGTCAAACACATTCATGCCCAGCAAAGTAGCTCTGGGCCTGGGCACACTTCAATCACTTTGTGCCTTTAAATCATACTACTACTACCAGACTTCCAGGCCCAAGAGGTCAAACACAGTCATGCCCAGCAAAGTAGCTCTGGGCCTGGGCACACTTCATTCACTTTGTGCCTTTAAATCATACTACTACTACCACCACCAGACTTCCAGGGCCAAGAGGTCAACCACAGTCATGCACAGCAAAGTAGCTCTGGGCCTGGGCACACTTCAAGATGTTTGACCCTTTATATAAGCCTAGAAATAGACTTCCAGGCCCAAGAGTTCAAACACAGTCATGCACAGCAAAGTAGCTCTGGGCCTGGGCACACTTCATTCACTTTGTACCTTTAAATCATACTACTACTACCACCAGACTTCCAGGCCCAAGAGGTCAAACACATTCATGCCCCGCAAAGTAGCTCTGGGCCTGGGCACACTTCAATCACTTTGTGCCTTTAAATCATACTACTACTACCAGACTTCCAGGCCCAAGAGGTCAAACACAGTCATGCCCAGCAAAGTAGCTCTGGGCCTGGGCACACTTCAATCACTTTGTGCCTTTAAATCATACTACTACTACCAGACTTCCAGGCCCAAGACGTCAAACACAGTCATGCCCAGCAAAGTAGCTCTGGGCCTGGGCACACTTCATTCACTTTGTGCCTTTAAATCATACTACTACTACCACCAGACTTCCAGGGCCAAGAGGTCAACCACAGTCATGCACAGCAAAGTAGCTCTGGGCCTGGGCACACTTCAAGATGTTTGACCCTTTATATAAGCCTAGAAATAGACTTCCAGGCCCAAGAGTTCAAACACAGTCATGCACAGCAAAGTAGCTCTGGGCCTGGGCACACTTCATTCACTTTGTACCTTTAAATCATACTACTACTACCACCAGACTTCCAGGCCCAAGAGGTCAAACACATTCATGCCCAGCAAAGTAGCTCTGGGCCTGGGCACACTTCAATCACTTTGTGCCTTTAAATCATACTACTACTACCAGACTTCCAGGCCCAAGAGGTCAAACACAGTCATGCCCAGCAAAGTAGCTCTGGGCCTGGGCACACTTCAATCACTTTGTGCCTTTAAATCATACTACTACTACTACCAGACTTCCAGACCCAAGAGGTCAAACACAGTCATGCCCAGCAAAGTAGCTCTGGGCCTGGGCACACTTCAAGAAGTTTGACCCTTTATATAAGCCTAGAAATAGACTTCCAGGCCCAAGAGGTCAAACACATTCATGCCCAGCAAAGTAGCTCTGGGCCTGGGCACACTTCAATCACTTTGTGCCTTTAAATCATACTACTACTACCAGACTTCCAGGCCCAAGACGTCAAACACAGTCATGCCCAGCAAAGTAGCTCTGGGCCTGGGCACACTTCATTCACTTTGTGCCTTTAAATCATACTACTACTACCACCAGACTTCCAGGGCCAAGAGGTCAACCACAGTCATGCACAGCAAAGTAGCTCTGGGCCTGGGCACACTTCAAGATGTTTGACCCTTTATATAAGCCTAGAAATAGACTTCCAGGCCCAAGAGTTCAAACACAGTCATGCACAGCAAAGTAGCTCTGGGCCTGGGCACACTTCATTCACTTTGTACCTTTAAATCATACTACTACTACCACCAGACTTCCAGGCCCAAGAGGTCAAACACATTCATGCCCAGCAAAGTAGCTCTGGGCCTGGGCACACTTCAATCACTTTGTGCCTTTAAATCATACTACTACTACCAGACTTCCAGGCCCAAGAGGTCAAACACAGTCATGCCCAGCAAAGTAGCTCTGGGCCTGGGCACACTTCAATCACTTTGTGCCTTTAAATCATACTACTACTACTACTACCAGACTTCCAGACCCAAGAGGTCAAACACAGTCATGCCCAGCAAAGTAGCTCTGGGCCTGGGCACACTTCAAGAAGTTTGACCCTTTATATAAGCCTAAAAATAGACTTCCAGGCCCAAGAGGTCAAACACATTCATGCCCAGCAAAGTAGCTCTGGGCCTGGGCACACTTCAATCACTTTGTGCCTTTAAATCATACTACTACTACCAGACTTCCAGGCCCAAGAGGTGAAACACAGTCATGCCCAGCAAAGTAGCTCTGGGCCTGGGCACACTTCATTCACTTTGTGCCTTTAAATCATACTACTACTACCACCAGAATTCCAGGGCCAAGAGGTCACACAGTCATACACAGCAAAGTAGCTCTGGGCCTGGGCACACTTCAAGAAGTTTGACCCTTTATATAAGCCTAGAAATAGACTTCCAGGCCCAAGAGGTCAAACACAGTCATGCCCAGCAAAGTAGCTCTGGGCCTGGGCACACTTCATTCACTTTGTACCTTTAAATCATACTACTACTACTACTACTACTACTACCAGACTTCCAGGCCCAAGAGGTCAAACACAGTCATGCCCAGCAAAGTAGCTCTGGGCCTGGGCACACTTCAATCACTTTGTGCCTTTAAATCATACTACTACTACCACCAGACTTCCAGGGCCAAGAGGTCACACAGTCATGCACAGCAAAGTAGCTCTGGGCCTGGGCACACTTCATTCACTTTGTACCTTTAAATCATACTACTACTACCAGACTTCCAGGCCCAAGAGTTCAAACACATTCATGCCCAGCAAAGTAGCTCTGGGCCTGGGCACACTTCAATCACTTTGTGCCTTTAAATCATACTACTACTACCAGACTTCCAGGCCCAAGAGGTCAAACACAGTCATGCCCAGCAAAGTAGCTCTGGGCCTGGGCACACTTCATTCACTTTGTGCCTTTAAATCATACTACTACTACCACCAGAATTCCAGGGCCAAGAGGTCACACAGTCATACACAGCAAAGTAGCTCTGGGCCTGGGCACACTTCAAGAAGTTTGACCCTTTATATAAGCCTAGAAATAGACTTCCAGAGCCAAGAGGTCAAACACAGTCATGCACAGCAAAGTAGCTCTGGGCCTGGGCACACTTCAATCACTTTGTGCCTTTAAATCATACTACTACTACTACCAGACTTCCAGACCCAAGAGGTCAAACACAGTCATGCCCAGCAAAGTAGCTCTGGGCCTGGGCACACTTCAATCACTTTGTGCCTTTAAATCATACTACTACGACCAGACTTCCAGGCCCAAGAGGTCAAACACATTCATGCCCAGCAAAGTAGCTCTGGGCCTGGGCACACTTCAATCACTTTGTGCCTTTAAATCATACTACTACTACCAGACTTCCAGGCCCAAGAGGTCAAACACAGTCATGCCCAGCAAAGTAGCTCTGGGCCTGGGCACACTTCATTCACTTTGTGCCTTTAAATCATACTACTACTACCACCACCAGACTTCCAGGGCCAAGAGGTCAACCACAGTCATGCACAGCAAAGTAGCTCTGGGCCTGGGCACACTTCAAGATGTTTGACCCTTTATATAAGCCTAGAAATAGACTTCCAGGCCCAAGAGTTCAAACACAGTCATGCACAGCAAAGTAGCTCTGGGCCTGGGCACACTTCATTCACTTTGTACCTTTAAATCATACTACTACTACCACCAGACTTCCAGGCCCAAGAGGTCAAACACATTCATGCCCAGCAAAGTAGCTCTGGGCCTGGGCACACTTCAATCACTTTGTGCCTTTAAATCATACTACTACTACCAGACTTCCAGGCCCAAGAGGTCAAACATAGTCATGCCCAGCAAAGTAGCTCTGGGCCTGGGCACACTTCAATCACTTTGTGCCTTTAAATCATACTACTACTACCAGACTTCCAGGCCCAAGACGTCAAACACAGTCATGCCCAGCAAAGTAGCTCTGGGCCTGGGCACACTTCATTCACTTTGTGCCTTTAAATCATACTACTACTACCACCAGACTTCCAGGGCCAAGAGGTCAACCACAGTCATGCACAGCAAAGTAGCTCTGGGCCTGGGCACAATTCAAGATGTTTGACCCTTTATATAAGCCTAGAAATAGACTTCCAGGCCCAAGAGTTCAAACACAGTCATTCACAGCAAAGTAGCTCTGGGCCTGGGCACACTTCATTCACTTTGTACCTTTAAATCATACTACTACTACCACCAGACTTCCAGGCCCAAGAGGTCAAACACATTCATGCCCAGCAAAGTAGCTCTGGGCCTGGGCACACTTCAATCACTTTGTGCCTTTAAATCATACTACTACTACCAGACTTCCAGGCCCAAGAGGTCAAACACATTCATGCCCAGCAAAGTAGCTCTGGGCCTGGGCACACTTCAATCACTTTGTGCCTTTAAATCATACTACTACTACTACCAGACTTCCAGACCCAAGAGGTCAAACACAGTCATGCCCAGCAAAGTAGCTCTGGGCCTGGGCACACTTCAAGAAGTTTGACCCTTTATATAAGCCTAGAAATAGACTTCCAGGCCCAAGAGGTCAAACACATTCATGCCCAGCAAAGTAGCTCTGGGCCTGGGCACACTTCAATCACTTTGTGCCTTTAAATCATACTACTACTACCAGACTTCCAGGCCCAAGAGGTCAAACACAGTCATGCCCAGCAAAGTAGCTCTGGGCCTGGGCACACTTCATTCACTTTGTGCCTTTAAATCATACTACTACTACCACCAGAATTCCAGGGCCAAGAGGTCACACAGTCATACACAGCAAAGTAGCTCTGGGCCTGGGCACACTTCAAGAAGTTTGACCCTTTATATAAGCCTAGAAATAGACTTCCAGAGCCAAGAGGTCAAACACAGTCATGCACAGCAAAGTAGCTCTGGGCCTGGGCACACTTCAAGCACTTTGTGCCTTTAAATCATACTACTACTACTACTACTACTACTACTACTACTACTACTACCAGACTTCCAGGCCCAAGAGGTCAAACACATTCATGCCCAGCAAAGTAGCTCTGGGCCTGGGCACACTTCAATCACTTTGTGCCTTTAAATCATACTACTACTACCACCAGACTTCCAGGGCCAAGAGGTCAACCACAGTCATGCACAGCAAAGTAGCTCTGGGCCTGGGCACACTTCAAGATGTTTGACCCTTTATATAAGCCTAGAAATAGACTTCCAGGCCCAAGAGTTCAAACACAGTCATGCACAGCAAAGTAGCTCTGGGCCTGGGCACACTTCATTCACTTTGTACCTTTAAATCATACTACTACTACCACCAGACTTCCAGGCCCAAGAGGTCAAACACATTCATGCCCAGCAAAGTAGCTCTGGGCCTGGGCACACTTCAATCACTTTGTGCCTTTAAATCATACTACTACTACCACCAGACTTCCAGGCCCTGGAGGTCACACCTTCATGCCTAGCAAGGTTGCTTTACACCTGCGCACACTTCAGACCGTTTCACTCTTTTAATCATTCAAAGTACCACATTTCCAGACCCAAGAGGTCACAGAATCATACCCAGCAAAGTAGCTCTGGGCCTGGGCACACTTCAATCACTTTGTGCCTTTAAATCATACTACTACTACCAGACTTCCAGGCCCCAGAGGTCAAACACAGTCATGCCCAGCAAAGTAGCTCTGGGCCTGGGCACACTTCAAGAAGTTTGACCCTTTATATAAGCCTAGAAATAGACTTCCAGAGCCAAGAGGTCAAACACAGTCATGCACAGCAAAGTAGCTCTGGGCCTGGGCACACTTCATTCACTTTGTACCTTTAAATCATACTACTACTACCAGACTTCCAGGCCCAAGAGTTCAAACACATTCATGCCCAGCAAAGTAGCTCTGGGCCTGGGCACACTTCAATCACTTTGTGTCTTTAAATCATACTACTACTACCAGACTTCCAGGCCCCAGAGGTCAAACACAGTCATGCCCAGCAAAGTAGCTCTGGGCCTGGGCACACTTCAAGAAGTTTGACCCTTTATATAAGCCTAGAAATAGACTTTCAGGCCCAAGAGGTCAAACACAGTCATGCCCAGCAAAGTAGCTGTGGGCCTGGGCACACTTCATTCACTTTGTACCTTTAAATCATACTACTACTACTACTACTACTACTACTACTACTACTACTACTACTACTACTACCAGACTTCCAGGCCCAAGAGGTCAAACACAGTCATGCCCAGCAAAGTAGCTCTGGGCCTGGGCACACTTCAAGAAGTTTGACCCTTTATATAAGCCTAGAAATAGACTTCCAGGCCCAAGAGTTCAAACACATTCATGCCCAGCAAAGTAGCTCTGGGCCTGGGCACACTTCAATCACTTTGTGCCTTTAAATCATACTACTACTACCACCAGACTTCCAGGCCCAAGAGGTCAAACACAGTCATGCCCAGCAAAGTAGCTCTGGGCCTGGGCACACTTCAATCACTTTGTGCCTTTAAATCATACTACTACTACCAGACTTCCAGGCCCAAGAGTTCAAACACATTCATGCCCAGCAAAGTAGCTCTGGGCCTGGGCACACTTCATTCACTTTGTGCCTTTAAATCATACTACTACTACCACCAGACTTCCAAGGCCAAGAGGTCAACCACAGTCATGCACAGCAAAGTAGCTCTGGGCCTGGGCACACTTCAAGATGTTTGACCCTTTATATAAGCCTAGAAATAGACTTCCAGGCCCAAGAGTTCAAACACATTCATGCCCAGCAAAGTAGCTCTGGGCCTGGGCACACTTCAATCACTTTGTGCCTTTAAATCATACTACTACTACCACCAGACTTCCAGGCCCAAGAGGTCAAACACAGTCATGCCCAGCAAAGTAGCTCTGGGCCTGGGCACACTTCATTCACTTTGTGCCTTTAAATCATACTACTACTACTACTACTACTACTACTACTACTACTACTACCAGACTTCCAGGCCCAAGAGTTCAAACACATTCATGCCCAGCAAAGTAGCTCTGGGCCTGGGCACACTTCAATCACTTTGTGCCTTTAAATCATACTACTACTACCACCAGACTTCCAGGCCCAAGAGGTCAAACACAGTCATGCCCAGCAAAGTAGCTCTGGGCCTGGGCACACTTCAATCACTTTGTGCCTTTAAATCATACTACTACTACCACCAGACTTCCAGGCCCAAGAGGTCAAACACAGTCATGCCCAGCAAAGTAGCTCTGGGCCTGGGCACACTTCAATCACTTTGTGCCTTTAAATCATACTACTACTACCAGACTTCCAGGCCCAAGAGTTCAAACACATTCATGCCCAGCAAAGTAGCTCTGGGCCTGGGCACACTTCAAGATGTTTGACCCTTTATATAAGCCTAGAAATAGACTTCCAGGCCCAAGAGGTCAAACACAGTCATGCCCAGCAAAGTAGCTCTGGGCCTGGGCACACTTCATTCACTTTGTACCTTTAAATCATACTACTACTACTACTACTACTACTACTACTACTACTACTACCAGACTTCCAGGCCCAAGAGGTCAAACACAGTCATGCCCAGCAAAGTAGCTCTGGGCCTGGGCACACTTCATTCACTTTGTGCCTTTAAATCATACTACTACTACCACCAGAATTCCAGGGCCAAGAGGTCACACAGTCATACACAGCAAAGTAGCTCTGGGCCTGGGCACACTTCAAGAAGTTTGACCCTTTATATAAGCCTAGAAATAGACTTCCAGGCCCAAGAGGTCAAACACAGTCATGCCCAGCAAAGTAGCTCTGGGCCTGGGCACACTTCATTCACTTTGTACCTTTAAATCATACTACTACTACTACTACTACTACTACTACCAGACTTCCAGGCCCAAGAGGTCAAACACAGTCATGCCCAGCAAAGTAGCTCTGGGCCTGGGCACACTGCAATCACTTTGTGCCTTTAAATCATACTACTACTACCACCAGACTTCCAGGGCCAAGAGGTCACACAGTCATGCACAGCAAAGTAGCTCTGGGCCTGGGCACACTTCAAGAAGTTTGACCATTTATATAAGCCTAGAAATAGACTTCCAGGCCCAAGAGGTCAAACACAGTCATGCACAGCAAAGTAGCTCTGGGCCTGGGCTCACTTCATTCACTTTGTACCTTTAAATCATACTACTACTACCAGACTTCCAGGCCCAAGAGTTCAAACACATTCATGCCCAGCAAAGTAGCTCTGGGCCTGGGCACACTTCAATCACTTTGTGCCTTTAAATCATACTACTACTACCAGACTTCCAGGCCCAAGAGGTCAAACACAGTCATGCCCAGCAAAGTAGCTCTGGGCCTGGGCACACTTCATTCACTTTGTGCCTTTAAATCATACTACTACTACCACCAGAATTCCAGGGCCAAGAGGTCACACAGTCATACACAGCAAAGTAGCTCTGGGCCTGGGCACACTTCAAGAAGTTTGACCCTTTATATAAGCCTAGAAATAGACTTCCAGAGCCAAGAGGTCAAACACAGTCATGCACAGCAAAGTAGCTCTGGGCCTGGGCACACTTCAAGAAGTTTGACCCTTTATATAAGCCTAGAAATAGACTTCCAGGCCCAAGAGGTCAAACACAGTCATGCCCAGCAAAGTAGCTCTGGGCCTGGGCACACTTCATTCACTTTGTACCTTTAAATCATACTACTACTACTACTACTACTACTACTACTACTACTACTACTACCAGACTTCCAGGCCCAAGAGGTCAAACACAGTCATGCCCAGCAAAGTAGCTCTGGGCCTGGGCACACTTCATTCACTTTGTGCCTTTAAATCATACTACTACTACTACCACCAGAATTCCAGGGCCAAGAGGTCACACAGTCATACACAGCAAAGTAGCTCTGGGCCTGGGCACACTTCAAGAAGTTTGACCCTTTATATAAGCCTAGAAATAGACTTCCAGAGCCAAGAGGTCAAACACAGTCATGCACAGCAAAGTAGCTCTGGGCCTGGGCACACTTCATTCACTTTGTGCCTTTAAATCATACTACTACTACCAGACTTCCAGGCCCAAGAGTTCAAACACATTCATGCCCAGCAAAGTAGCTCTGGGCCTGGGCACACTTCATTCACTTTGTGCCTTTAAATCATACTACTACTACCACCAGACTTCCAGGGCCAAGAGGTCAACCACAGTCATGCACAGCAAAGTAGCTCTGGGCCTGGGCACACTTCAAGATGTTTGACCCTTTATATAAGCCTAGAAATAGACTTCCAGGCCCAAGAGTTCAAACACAGTCATGCACAGCAAAGTAGCTCTGGGCCTGGGCACACTTCATTCACTTTGTACCTTTAAATCATACTACTACTACCAGACTTCCAGGCCCAAGAGTTCAAACACATTCATGCCCAGCAAAGTAGCTCTGGGCCTGGGCACACTTCAATCACTTTGTGCCTTTAAATCATACTACTACTACTACTACTACCAGACTTCCAGGCCCAAGAGGTCAAACACAGTCATGCCCAGCAAAGTAGCTCTGGGCCTGGGCACACTTCATTCACTTTGTACCTTTAAATCATACTACTACTACTACTACTACCACCAGAATTCCAGGGCCAAGAGGTCACACAGTCATACACAGCAAAGTAGCTCTGGGCCTGGGCACACTTCAAGAAGTTTGTCCCTTTATATAAGCCTAGAAATAGACTTCCAGGCCCAAGAGTTCAAACACATTCATGCCCAGCAAAGTAGCTCTGGGCCTGGGCACACTTCAATCACTTTGTGCCTTTAAATCATACTACTACTACCAGACTTCCAGGCCCAAGAGGTCAAACACAGTCATGCCCAGCAAAGTAGCTCTGGGCCTGGGCACACTTCATTCACTTTGTGCCTTTAAATCATACTACTACTACCACCAGAATTCCAGGGCCAAGAGGTCACACAGTCATACACAGCAAAGTAGCTCTGGGCCTGGGCACACTTCAAGAAGTTTGACCCTTTATATAAGCCTAGAAATAGACTTCCAGAGCCAAGAGGTCAAACACAGTCATGCACAGCAAAGTAGCTCTGGGCCTGGGCACACTTCAAGCACTTTGTGCCTTTAAATCATACTACTACTACTACTACTACTACTACTACTACTACTACTACCAGACTTCCAGGCCCAAGAGTTCAAACACATTCATGCCCAGCAAAGTAGCTCTGGGCCTGGGCACACTTCATTCACTTTGTGCCTTTAAATCATACTACTACTACCACCAGACTTCCAGGGCCAAGAGGTCAACCACAGTCATGCACAGCAAAGTAGCTCTGGGCCTGGGCACACTTCAAGATGTTTGACCCTTTATATAAGCCTAGAAATAGACTTCCAGGCCCAAGAGTTCAAACACAGTCATGCACAGCAAAGTAGCTCTGGGCCTGGGCACACTTCATTCACTTTGTACCTTTAAATCATACTACTACTACCACCAGACTTCCAGGCCCAAGAGGTCAAACACATTCATGCCCAGCAAAGTAGCTCTGGGCCTGGGCACACTTCAATCACTTTGTGCCTTTAAATCATACTACTACTACCACCAGACTTCCAGGCCCTGGAGGTCACACCTTCATGCCTAGCAAGGTTGCTTTACACCTGCGCACACTTCAGACCGTTTCACTCTTTTAATCATTCAAAGTACCACATTTCCAGACCCAAGAGGTCACAGAATCATACCCAGCAAAGTAGCTCTGGGCCTGGGCACACTTCAATCACTTTGTGCCTTTAAATCATACTACTACTACCAGACTTCCAGGCCCCAGAGGTCAAACACAGTCATGCCCAGCAAAGTAGCTCTGGGCCTGGGCACACTTCAAGAAGTTTGACCCTTTATATAAGCCTAGAAATAGACTTCCAGAGCCAAGAGGTCAAACACAGTCATGCACAGCAAAGTAGCTCTGGGCCTGGGCACACTTCATTCACTTTGTACCTTTAAATCATACTACTACTACCAGACTTCCAGGCCCAAGAGTTCAAACACATTCATGCCCAGCAAAGTAGCTCTGGGCCTGGGCACACTTCAATCACTTTGTGTCTTTAAATCATACTACTACTACCAGACTTCCAGGCCCCAGAGGTCAAACACAGTCATGCCCAGCAAAGTAGCTCTGGGCCTGGGCACACTTCAAGAAGTTTGACCCTTTATATAAGCCTAGAAATAGACTTTCAGGCCCAAGAGGTCAAACACAGTCATGCCCAGCAAAGTAGCTGTGGGCCTGGGCACACTTCATTCACTTTGTACCTTTAAATCATACTACTACTACTACTACTACTACTACTACTACTACTACTACTACTACTACTACCAGACTTCCAGGCCCAAGAGGTCAAACACAGTCATGCCCAGCAAAGTAGCTCTGGGCCTGGGCACACTTCAAGAAGTTTGACCCTTTATATAAGCCTAGAAATAGACTTCCAGGCCCAAGAGTTCAAACACATTCATGCCCAGCAAAGTAGCTCTGGGCCTGGGCACACTTCAATCACTTTGTGCCTTTAAATCATACTACTACTACCACCAGACTTCCAGGCCCAAGAGGTCAAACACAGTCATGCCCAGCAAAGTAGCTCTGGGCCTGGGCACACTTCAATCACTTTGTGCCTTTAAATCATACTACTACTACCAGACTTCCAGGCCCAAGAGTTCAAACACATTCATGCCCAGCAAAGTAGCTCTGGGCCTGGGCACACTTCATTCACTTTGTGCCTTTAAATCATACTACTACTACCACCAGACTTCCAGGGCCAAGAGGTCAACCACAGTCATGCACAGCAAAGTAGCTCTGGGCCTGGGCACACTTCAAGATGTTTGACCCTTTATATAAGCCTAGAAATAGACTTCCAGGCCCAAGAGTTCAAACACATTCATGCCCAGCAAAGTAGCTCTGGGCCTGGGCACACTTCAATCACTTTGTGCCTTTAAATCATACTACTACTACCACCAGACTTCCAGGCCCAAGAGGTCAAACACAGTCATGCCCAGCAAAGTAGCTCTGGGCCTGGGCACACTTCAATCACTTTGTGCCTTTAAATCATACTACTACTACCAGACTTCCAGGCCCAAGAGTTCAAACACATTCATGCCCAGCAAAGTAGCTCTGGGCCTGGGCACACTTCAAGATGTTTGACCCTTTATATAAGCCTAGAAATAGACTTCCAGGCCCAAGAGGTCAAACACAGTCATGCCCAGCAAAGTAGCTCTGGGCCTGGGCACACTTCATTCACTTTGTACCTTTAAATCATACTACTACTACTACTACTACTACTACTACTACTACTACTACTACCAGACTTCCAGGCCCAAGAGGTCAAACACAGTCATGCCCAGCAAAGTAGCTCTGGGCCTGGGCACACTTCATTCACTTTGTGCCTTTAAATCATACTACTACTACCACCAGAATTCCAGGGCCAAGAGGTCACACAGTCATACACAGCAAAGTAGCTCTGGGCCTGGGCACACTTCAAGAAGTTTGACCCTTTATATAAGCCTAGAAATAGACTTCCAGGCCCAAGAGGTCAAACACAGTCATGCCCAGCAAAGTAGCTCTGGGCCTGGGCACACTTCATTCACTTTGTACCTTTAAATCATACTACTACTACTACTACTACTACCAGACTTCCAGGCCCAAGAGGTCAAACACAGTCATGCCCAGCAAAGTAGATCTGGGCCTGGGCACACTTCAAGAAGTTTGACCCTTTATATAAGCCTAGAAATAGACTTTCAGGCCCAAGAGGTCAAACACAGTCATGCCCAGCAAAGTAGCTGTGGGCCTGGGCACACTTCATTCACTTTGTACCTTTAAATCATACTACTACTACTACTACTACTACTACTACTACTACTACTACTACTACTACTACCAGACTTCCAGGCCCAAGAGGTCAAACACAGTCATGCCCAGCAAAGTAGCTCTGGGCCTGGGCACACTTCAAGAAGTTTGACCCTTTATATAAGCCTAGAAATAGACTTCCAGGCCCAAGAGTTCAAACACATTCATGCCCAGCAAAGTAGCTCTGGGCCTGGGCACACTTCAATCACTTTGTGCCTTTAAATCATACTACTACTACCACCAGACTTCCAGGCCCAAGAGGTCAAACACAGTCATGCCCAGCAAAGTAGCTCTGGGCCTGGGCACACTTCAATCACTTTGTGCCTTTAAATCATACTACTACTACCAGACTTCCAGGCCCAAGAGTTCAAACACATTCATGCCCAGCAAAGTAGCTCTGGGCCTGGGCACACTTCATTCACTTTGTGCCTTTAAATCATACTACTACTACCACCAGACTTCCAGGGCCAAGAGGTCAACCACAGTCATGCACAGCAAAGTAGCTCTGGGCCTGGGCACACTTCAAGATGTTTGACCCTTTATATAAGCCTAGAAATAGACTTCCAGGCCCAAGAGTTCAAACACATTCATGCCCAGCAAAGTAGCTCTGGGCCTGGGCACACTTCAATCACTTTGTGCCTTTAAATCATACTACTACTACCACCAGACTTCCAGGCCCAAGAGGTCAAACACAGTCATGCCCAGCAAAGTAGCTCTGGGCCTGGGCACACTTCAAGAAGTTTGACCCTTTATATAAGCCTAGAAATAGACTTCCAGAGCCAAGAGGTCAAACACAGTCATGCACAGCAAAGTAGCTCTGGGCCTGGGCACACTTCATTCACTTTGTGCCTTTAAATCATACTACTACTACCACCAGACTTCCAGGCCCAAGAGGTCAAACACATTCATGCCCAGCAAAGTAGCTCTGGGCCTGGGCACACTTCAATCACTTTGTGCCTTTAAATCATACTACTACTACCAGACTTCCAGGCCCAAGAGGTCAAACACAGTCATGCCCAGCAAAGTAGCTCTGGGCCTGGGCACACTTCAATCACTTTGTGCCTTTAAATCATACTACTACTACCAGACTTCCAGGCCCAAGAGTTCAAACACATTCATGCCCAGCAAAGTAGCTCTGGGCCTGGGCACACTTCAAGATGTTTGACCCTGTATATAAGCCTAGAAATAGACTTCCAGAGCCAAGAGGTCAAACACAGTCATGCCCAGCAAAGTAGCTCTGGGCCTGGGCACACTTCATTCACTTTGTGCCTTTAAATCATACTACTACTACCAGACTTCCAGGCCCAAGAGTTCAAACACATTCATGCCCAGCAAAGTAGCTCTGGGCCTGGGCACACTTCAATCACTTTGTGCCTTTAAATCATACTACTACTACCAGACTTCCAGGCCCCAGAGGTCAAACACAGTCATGCCCAGCAAAGTAGCTCTGGGCCTGGGCACACTTCAAGAAGTTTGACCCTTTATATAAGCCTAGAAATAGACTTCCAGAGCCAAGAGGTCAAACACAGTCATGCCCAGCAAAGTAGCTCTGGGCCTGGGCACACTTCATTCACTTTGTACCTTTAAATCATACTACTACTACTACCAGACTTCCAGGCCCAAGACGTCAAACACAGTCATGCCCAGCAAAGTAGCTCTGGGCCTGGGCACACTTCATTCACTTTGTACCTTTAAATCATACTACTACTACTACTACTACTACTACTACTACTACTACTACCAGACTTCCAGGCCCAAGAGTTCAAACACATTCATGCCCAGCAAAGTAGCTCTGGGCCTGGGCACACTTCAATCACTTTGTGCCTTTAAATCATACTACTACTACCACCAGACTTCCAGGCCCAAGAGGTCAAACACAGTCATGCCCAGCAAAGTAGCTCTGGGCCTGGGCACACTTCAATCACTTTGTGCCTTTAAATCATACTACTACTACCACCAGACTTCCAGGCCCAAGAGGTCAAACACAGTCATGCCCAGCAAAGTAGCTCTGGGCCTGGGCACACTTCAATCACTTTGTGCCTTTAAATCATACTACTACTACCAGACTTCCAGGCCCAAGAGTTCAAACACATTCATGCCCAGCAAAGTAGCTCTGGGCCTGGGCACACTTCAAGATGTTTGACCCTTTATATAAGCCTAGAAATAGACTTCCAGGCCCAAGAGGTCAAACACAGTCATGCCCAGCAAAGTAGCTCTGGGCCTGGGCACACTTCATTCACTTTGTACCTTTAAATCATACTACTACTACTACTACTACTACTACTACTACTACTACTACCAGACTTCCAGGCCCAAGAGGTCAAACACAGTCATGCCCAGCAAAGTAGCTCTGGGCCTGGGCACACTTCATTCACTTTGTGCCTTTAAATCATACTACTACTACCACCAGAATTCCAGGGCCAAGAGGTCACACAGTCATACACAGCAAAGTAGCTCTGGGCCTGGGCACACTTCAAGAAGTTTGACCCTTTATATAAGCCTAGAAATAGACTTCCAGGCCCAAGAGGTCAAACACAGTCATGCCCAGCAAAGTAGCTCTGGGCCTGGGCACACTTCATTCACTTTGTACCTTTAAATCATACTACTACTACTACTACTACTACTACTACCAGACTTCCAGGCCCAAGAGGTCAAACACAGTCATGCCCAGCAAAGTAGCTCTGGGCCTGGGCACACTGCAATCACTTTGTGCCTTTAAATCATACTACTACTACCACCAGACTTCCAGGGCCAAGAGGTCACACAGTCATGCACAGCAAAGTAGCTCTGGGCCTGGGCACACTTCAAGAAGTTTGACCATTTATATAAGCCTAGAAATAGACTTCCAGGCCCAAGAGGTCAAACACAGTCATGCACAGCAAAGTAGCTCTGGGCCTGGGCTCACTTCATTCACTTTGTACCTTTAAATCATACTACTACTACCAGACTTCCAGGCCCAAGAGTTCAAACACATTCATGCCCAGCAAAGTAGCTCTGGGCCTGGGCACACTTCAATCACTTTGTGCCTTTAAATCATACTACTACTACCAGACTTCCAGGCCCAAGAGGTCAAACACAGTCATGCCCAGCAAAGTAGCTCTGGGCCTGGGCACACTTCATTCACTTTGTGCCTTTAAATCATACTACTACTACCACCAGACTTCCAGGGCCAAGAGGTCAACCACAGTCATGCACAGCAAAGTAGCTCTGGGCCTGGGCACACTTCAAGATGTTTGACCCTTTATATAAGCCTAGAAATAGACTTCCAGGCCCAAGAGTTCAAACACAGTCATGCACAGCAAAGTAGCTCTGGGCCTGGGCACACTTCATTCACTTTGTACCTTTAAATCATACTACTACTACCACCAGACTTCCAGGCCCAAGAGGTCAAACACATTCATGCCCAGCAAAGTAGCTCTGGGCCTGGGCACACTTCAATCACTTTGTGCCTTTAAATCATACTACTACTACCACCAGACTTCCAGGCCCTGGAGGTCACACCTTCATGCCTAGCAAGGTTGCTTTACACCTGCGCACACTTCAGACCGTTTCACTCTTTTAATCATTCAAAGTACCACATTTCCAGACCCAAGAGGTCACAGAATCATACCCAGCAAAGTAGCTCTGGGCCTGGGCACACTTCAATCACTTTGTGCCTTTAAATCATACTACTACTACCAGACTTCCAGGCCCCAGAGGTCAAACACAGTCATGCCCAGCAAAGTAGCTCTGGGCCTGGGCACACTTCAAGAAGTTTGACCCTTTATATAAGCCTAGAAATAGACTTCCAGAGCCAAGAGGTCAAACACAGTCATGCACAGCAAAGTAGCTCTGGGCCTGGGCACACTTCATTCACTTTGTACCTTTAAATCATACTACTACTACCAGACTTCCAGGCCCAAGAGTTCAAACACATTCATGCCCAGCAAAGTAGCTCTGGGCCTGGGCACACTTCAATCACTTTGTGTCTTTAAATCATACTACTACTACCAGACTTCCAGGCCCCAGAGGTCAAACACAGTCATGCCCAGCAAAGTAGCTCTGGGCCTGGGCACACTTCAAGAAGTTTGACCCTTTATATAAGCCTAGAAATAGACTTTCAGGCCCAAGAGGTCAAACACAGTCATGCCCAGCAAAGTAGCTGTGGGCCTGGGCACACTTCATTCACTTTGTACCTTTAAATCATACTACTACTACTACTACTACTACTACTACTACTACTACTACTACTACTACCAGACTTCCAGGCCCAAGAGGTCAAACACAGTCATGCCCAGCAAAGTAGCTCTGGGCCTGGGCACACTTCAAGAAGTTTGACCCTTTATATAAGCCTAGAAATAGACTTCCAGGCCCAAGAGTTCAAACACATTCATGCCCAGCAAAGTAGCTCTGGGCCTGGGCACACTTCAATCACTTTGTGCCTTTAAATCATACTACTACTACCACCAGACTTCCAGGCCCAAGAGGTCAAACACAGTCATGCCCAGCAAAGTAGCTCTGGGCCTGGGCACACTTCAATCACTTTGTGCCTTTAAATCATACTACTACTACCAGACTTCCAGGCCCAAGAGTTCAAACACATTCATGCCCAGCAAAGTAGCTCTGGGCCTGGGCACACTTCATTCACTTTGTGCCTTTAAATCATACTACTACTACCACCAGACTTCCAGGGCCAAGAGGTCAACCACAGTCATGCACAGCAAAGTAGCTCTGGGCCTGGGCACACTTCAAGATGTTTGACCCTTTATATAAGCCTAGAAATAGACTTCCAGGCCCAAGAGTTCAAACACATTCATGCCCAGCAAAGTAGCTCTGGGCCTGGGCACACTTCAATCACTTTGTGCCTTTAAATCATACTACTACTACCACCAGACTTCCAGGCCCAAGAGGTCAAACACAGTCATGCCCAGCAAAGTAGCTCTGGGCCTGGGCACACTTCAATCACTTTGTGCCTTTAAATCATACTACTACTACCAGACTTCCAGGCCCAAGAGTTCAAACACATTCATGCCCAGCAAAGTAGCTCTGGGCCTGGGCACACTTCAAGATGTTTGACCCTTTATATAAGCCTAGAAATAGACTTCCAGGCCCAAGAGGTCAAACACAGTCATGCCCAGCAAAGTAGCTCTGGGCCTGGGCACACTTCATTCACTTTGTACCTTTAAATCATACTACTACTACTACTACTACTACTACTACTACTACCAGACTTCCAGGCCCAAGAGGTCAAACACAGTCATGCCCAGCAAAGTAGCTCTGGGCCTGGGCACACTTCATTCACTTTGTGCCTTTAAATCATACTACTACTACCACCAGAATTCCAGGGCCAAGAGGTCACACAGTCATACACAGCAAAGTAGCTCTGGGCCTGGGCACACTTCAAGAAGTTTGACCCTTTATATAAGCCTAGAAATAGACTTCCAGGCCCAAGAGGTCAAACACAGTCATGCCCAGCAAAGTAGCTCTGGGCCTGGGCACACTTCATTCACTTTGTACCTTTAAATCATACTACTACTACTACTACTACTACTACTACTACTACCAGACTTCCAGGCCCAAGAGGTCAAACACAGTCATGCCCAGCAAAGTAGATCTGGGCCTGGGCACACTTCAAGAAGTTTGACCCTTTATATAAGCCTAGAAATAGACTTTCAGGCCCAAGAGGTCAAACACAGTCATGCCCAGCAAAGTAGCTGTGGGCCTGGGCACACTTCATTCACTTTGTACCTTTAAATCATACTACTACTACTACTACTACTACTACTACTACTACTACTACTACTACTACTACCAGACTTCCAGGCCCAAGAGGTCAAACACAGTCATGCCCAGCAAAGTAGCTCTGGGCCTGGGCACACTTCAAGAAGTTTGACCCTTTATATAAGCCTAGAAATAGACTTCCAGGCCCAAGAGTTCAAACACATTCATGCCCAGCAAAGTAGCTCTGGGCCTGGGCACACTTCAATCACTTTGTGCCTTTAAATCATACTACTACTACCACCAGACTTCCAGGCCCAAGAGGTCAAACACAGTCATGCCCAGCAAAGTAGCTCTGGGCCTGGGCACACTTCAATCACTTTGTGCCTTTAAATCATACTACTACTACCAGACTTCCAGGCCCAAGAGTTCAAACACATTCATGCCCAGCAAAGTAGCTCTGGGCCTGGGCACACTTCATTCACTTTGTGCCTTTAAATCATACTACTACTACCACCAGACTTCCAGGGCCAAGAGGTCAACCACAGTCATGCACAGCAAAGTAGCTCTGGGCCTGGGCACACTTCAAGATGTTTGACCCTTTATATAAGCCTAGAAATAGACTTCCAGGCCCAAGAGTTCAAACACATTCATGCCCAGCAAAGTAGCTCTGGGCCTGGGCACACTTCAATCACTTTGTGCCTTTAAATCATACTACTACTACCACCAGACTTCCAGGCCCAAGAGGTCAAACACAGTCATGCCCAGCAAAGTAGCTCTGGGCCTGGGCACACTTCAAGAAGTTTGACCCTTTATATAAGCCTAGAAATAGACTTCCAGAGCCAAGAGGTCAAACACAGTCATGCACAGCAAAGTAGCTCTGGGCCTGGGCACACTTCATTCACTTTGTGCCTTTAAATCATACTACTACTACCACCAGACTTCCAGGCCCAAGAGGTCAAACACATTCATGCCCAGCAAAGTAGCTCTGGGCCTGGGCACACTTCAATCACTTTGTGCCTTTAAATCATACTACTACTACCAGACTTCCAGGCCCAAGAGGTCAAACACAGTCATGCCCAGCAAAGTAGCTCTGGGCCTGGGCACACTTCAATCACTTTGTGCCTTTAAATCATACTACTACTACCAGACTTCCAGGCCCAAGAGTTCAAACACATTCATGCCCAGCAAAGTAGCTCTGGGCCTGGGCACACTTCAAGATGTTTGACCCTGTATATAAGCCTAGAAATAGACTTCCAGAGCCAAGAGGTCAAACACAGTCATGCCCAGCAAAGTAGCTCTGGGCCTGGGCACACTTCATTCACTTTGTGCCTTTAAATCATACTACTACTACCAGACTTCCAGGCCCAAGAGTTCAAACACATTCATGCCCAGCAAAGTAGCTCTGGGCCTGGGCACACTTCAATCACTTTGTGCCTTTAAATCATACTACTACTACCAGACTTCCAGGCCCCAGAGGTCAAACACAGTCATGCCCAGCAAAGTAGCTCTGGGCCTGGGCACACTTCAAGAAGTTTGACCCTTTATATAAGCCTAGAAATAGACTTCCAGAGCCAAGAGGTCAAACACAGTCATGCCCAGCAAAGTAGCTCTGGGCCTGGGCACACTTCATTCACTTTGTACCTTTAAATCATACTACTACTACCAGACTTCCAGGCCCAAGACGTCAAACACAGTCATGCCCAGCAAAGTAGCTCTGGGCCTGGGCACACTTCATTCACTTTGTACCTTTAAATCATACTACTACTACTACTACTACTACTACTACTACTACTACTACCAGACTTCCAGGCCCAAGAGTTCAAACACATTCATGCCCAGCAAAGTAGCTCTGGGCCTGGGCACACTTCAATCACTTTGTGCCTTTAAATCATACTACTACTACCACCAGACTTCCAGGCCCAAGAGGTCAAACACAGTCATGCCCAGCAAAGTAGCTCTGGGCCTGGGCACACTTCAATCACTTTGTGCCTTTAAATCATACTACTACTACCACCAGACTTCCAGGCCCAAGAGGTCAAACACAGTCATGCCCAGCAAAGTAGCTCTGGGCCTGGGCACACTTCAATCACTTTGTGCCTTTAAATCATACTACTACTACCAGACTTCCAGGCCCAAGAGTTCAAACACATTCATGCCCAGCAAAGTAGCTCTGGGCCTGGGCACACTTCAAGATGTTTGACCCTTTATATAAGCCTAGAAATAGACTTCCAGGCCCAAGAGGTCAAACACAGTCATGCCCAGCAAAGTAGCTCTGGGCCTGGGCACACTTCATTCACTTTGTGCCTTTAAATCATACTACTACTACCACCAGACTTCCAGGCCCAAGAGGTCAAACACAGTCATGCCCAGCAAAGTAGCTCTGGGCCTGGGCACACTTCAATCACTTTGTGCCTTTAAATCATACTACTACTACCAGACTTCCAGGCCCAAGAGTTCAAACACATTCATGCCCAGCAAAGTAGCTCTGGGCCTGGGCACACTTCAAGATGTTTGACCCTTTATATAAGCCTAGAAATAGACTTCCAGGCCCAAGAGGTCAAACACAGTCATGCCCAGCAAAGTAGCTCTGGGCCTGGGCACACTTCATTCACTTTGTACCTTTAAATCATACTACTACTACTACTACTACTACTACTACTACTACTACTACTACTACCAGACTTCCAGGCCCAAGAGGTCAAACACAGTCATGCCCAGCAAAGTAGCTCTGGGCCTGGGCACACTTCATTCACTTTGTGCCTTTAAATCATACTACTACTACCACCAGAATTCCAGGGCCAAGAGGTCACACAGTCATACACAGCAAAGTAGCTCTGGGCCTGGGCACACTTCAAGAAGTTTGACCCTTTATATAAGCCTAGAAATAGACTTCCAGGCCCAAGAGGTCAAACACAGTCATGCCCAGCAAAGTAGCTCTGGGCCTGGGCACACTTCATTCACTTTGTACCTTTAAATCATACTACTACTACTACTACTACTACTACTACTACTACCAGACTTCCAGGCCCAAGAGGTCAAACACAGTCATGCCCAGCAAAGTAGATCTGGGCCTGGGCACACTTCAAGAAGTTTGACCCTTTATATAAGCCTAGAAATAGACTTTCAGGCCCAAGAGGTCAAACACAGTCATGCCCAGCAAAGTAGCTGTGGGCCTGGGCACACTTCATTCACTTTGTACCTTTAAATCATACTACTACTACTACTACTACTACTACTACTACTACTACTACTACTACTACTACCAGACTTCCAGGCCCAAGAGGTCAAACACAGTCATGCCCAGCAAAGTAGCTCTGGGCCTGGGCACACTTCAAGAAGTTTGACCCTTTATATAAGCCTAGAAATAGACTTCCAGGCCCAAGAGTTCAAACACATTCATGCCCAGCAAAGTAGCTCTGGGCCTGGGCACACTTCAATCACTTTGTGCCTTTAAATCATACTACTACTACCACCAGACTTCCAGGCCCAAGAGGTCAAACACAGTCATGCCCAGCAAAGTAGCTCTGGGCCTGGGCACACTTCAATCACTTTGTGCCTTTAAATCATACTACTACTACCAGACTTCCAGGCCCAAGAGTTCAAACACATTCATGCCCAGCAAAGTAGCTCTGGGCCTGGGCACACTTCATTCACTTTGTGCCTTTAAATCATACTACTACTACCACCAGACTTCCAGGGCCAAGAGGTCAACCACAGTCATGCACAGCAAAGTAGCTCTGGGCCTGGGCACACTTCAAGATGTTTGACCCTTTATATAAGCCTAGAAATAGACTTCCAGGCCCAAGAGTTCAAACACATTCATGCCCAGCAAAGTAGCTCTGGGCCTGGGCACACTTCAATCACTTTGTGCCTTTAAATCATACTACTACTACCACCAGACTTCCAGGCCCAAGAGGTCAAACACAGTCATGCCCAGCAAAGTAGCTCTGGGCCTGGGCACACTTCAAGAAGTTTGACCCTTTATATAAGCCTAGAAATAGACTTCCAGAGCCAAGAGGTCAAACACAGTCATGCACAGCAAAGTAGCTCTGGGCCTGGGCACACTTCATTCACTTTGTGCCTTTAAATCATACTACTACTACCACCAGACTTCCAGGCCCAAGAGGTCAAACACATTCATGCCCAGCAAAGTAGCTCTGGGCCTGGGCACACTTCAATCACTTTGTGCCTTTAAATCATACTACTACTACCAGACTTCCAGGCCCAAGAGGTCAAACACAGTCATGCCCAGCAAAGTAGCTCTGGGCCTGGGCACACTTCAATCACTTTGTGCCTTTAAATCATACTACTACTACCAGACTTCCAGGCCCAAGAGTTCAAACACATTCATGCCCAGCAAAGTAGCTCTGGGCCTGGGCACACTTCAAGATGTTTGACCCTGTATATAAGCCTAGAAATAGACTTCCAGAGCCAAGAGGTCAAACACAGTCATGCCCAGCAAAGTAGCTCTGGGCCTGGGCACACTTCATTCACTTTGTGCCTTTAAATCATACTACTACTACCAGACTTCCAGGCCCAAGAGTTCAAACACATTCATGCCCAGCAAAGTAGCTCTGGGCCTGGGCACACTTCAATCACTTTGTGCCTTTAAATCATACTACTACTACCAGACTTCCAGGCCCCAGAGGTCAAACACAGTCATGCCCAGCAAAGTAGCTCTGGGCCTGGGCACACTTCAAGAAGTTTGACCCTTTATATAAGCCTAGAAATAGACTTCCAGAGCCAAGAGGTCAAACACAGTCATGCCCAGCAAAGTAGCTCTGGGCCTGGGCACACTTCATTCACTTTGTACCTTTAAATCATACTACTACTACCAGACTTCCAGGCCCAAGACGTCAAACACAGTCATGCCCAGCAAAGTAGCTCTGGGCCTGGGCACACTTCATTCACTTTGTACCTTTAAATCATACTACTACTACTACTACTACTACTACTACTACTACTACTACCAGACTTCCAGGCCCAAGAGTTCAAACACATTCATGCCCAGCAAAGTAGCTCTGGGCCTGGGCACACTTCAATCACTTTGTGCCTTTAAATCATACTACTACTACCACCAGACTTCCAGGCCCAAGAGGTCAAACACAGTCATGCCCAGCAAAGTAGCTCTGGGCCTGGGCACACTTCAATCACTTTGTGCCTTTAAATCATACTACTACTACCACCAGACTTCCAGGCCCAAGAGGTCAAACACAGTCATGCCCAGCAAAGTAGCTCTGGGCCTGGGCACACTTCAATCACTTTGTGCCTTTAAATCATACTACTACTACCAGACTTCCAGGCCCAAGAGTTCAAACACATTCATGCCCAGCAAAGTAGCTCTGGGCCTGGGCACACTTCAAGATGTTTGACCCTTTATATAAGCCTAGAAATAGACTTCCAGGCCCAAGAGGTCAAACACAGTCATGCCCAGCAAAGTAGCTCTGGGCCTGGGCACACTTCATTCACTTTGTACCTTTAAATCATACTACTACTACTACTACTACTACTACTACTACTACTACTACCAGACTTCCAGGCCCAAGAGGTCAAACACAGTCATGCCCAGCAAAGTAGCTCTGGGCCTGGGCACACTTCATTCACTTTGTGCCTTTAAATCATACTACTACTACCACCAGAATTCCAGGGCCAAGAGGTCACACAGTCATACACAGCAAAGTAGCTCTGGGCCTGGGCACACTTCAAGAAGTTTGACCCTTTATATAAGCCTAGAAATAGACTTCCAGGCCCAAGAGGTCAAACACAGTCATGCCCAGCAAAGTAGCTCTGGGCCTGGGCACACTTCATTCACTTTGTACCTTTAAATCATACTACTACTACTACTACTACTACTACTACCAGACTTCCAGGCCCAAGAGGTCAAACACAGTCATGCCCAGCAAAGTAGCTCTGGGCCTGGGCACACTGCAATCACTTTGTGCCTTTAAATCATACT
>NW_027658426.1:100000-152439 GCF_041902795.1 Electrophorus electricus
CGGTAGGGGACAGGCGTTTGATCATGTGTCCGAGGGAGAGCTCCCCTTGCCGGCCGAACACCCCTCGGACTCCCCTTGGGCTTCCAGAGAACGCCACTGGATGAATTTAGTGCTTGGACCCCATTGATTCTCTTTGCTCTCCCATATACCCGACGGGACCTATTTGCAAAACCCCGTGCCAACCAGACCTCCAGGAAGGGGGCTGGCGGCTAACCATGCCCAGCAGGGTGCACCCTGGTCGGACACTTTGGGAGGGTCGAGAGCCTGGAAGTGCCACCCGGGGGAGTAATTCTGATTTCCGTTTTAATGCACTCAGGGACAGCCCGAGGACCTCTGTAGTGCACCTGAGGCGGACTGAGCCGTCGGGTCCAGGGGTCTGGAGTTCGGAACCTCCAGGGTTCACCTGGCTGTTCTCTTAGCCCGGCAGGGTGCACCCTGGTCGGACACTTCGGGAGGGTCGAGAGCCTGGATGTGCCACCCCGACGAGTAATGAGTTTTCCCTTCGTATCTCTTCCGGACCAGGTCCGATTCGCACGAAACTCGCTGGGCATGGCCAGGAGCGCCCCCTGCTGCCCACGCCACCGTCCCCGCGCTTCTACTCCCGAGGGCCGAGGAGACAGCGAAGCGTGGGTCGGGTCGCCTGCTTCCAGGGTCTCCCTGGTACTCTCCAGTCTCCCGAGTCCATCGGGTCCGACCTCGTATTTTTAGCCCAGACGGGGAATGAGAAAGGGGCCCCCGACCGCCCGAGGGCGGGCGCTCGCTTCTCAGCCTAGGAACGTCCGATTCCCACGAAACTTTTACGCCAGACGTTCCTGGCAGCGAGCGCGTTCAAAGGTGACCCGCGCTGCTTCTCTCCTCCCAAGGGCCGAAGAGATATTCGTCTTCAAACCCGACCGGCCCTGTGTTTGCCGCCCCGGCGGTTTTAAAAAATCATAGCGTAAAAACGGTGGGTGCGCTTCGCCTGCCGCTTGGACAGCGTTAAACGGCAGCCCCGGCTCTTTCCAAAGGGCCCTCAACCGACTTTCTGCTCCCAAGGAGCCCAGAGATATGAAACCGATAAATCAAAACCCCGTGCCAACCAGACCTCCAGGAAGGGGGCTGGCGGCTAACCATGCCCGGCAGGGTGCACCCTGGTCGGACGCTTTGGGAGGGTCGAGAGCCTGGATGTGCCACCCCGACGAGTAATGAGTTTTCCCTTCGTATCTCTTCCGGACCAGGTCCGATTCGCACGAAACTCGCTGGGCATGGCCAGGAGCGCCCCCTGCTGCCCACGCCACCGTCCCCGCGCTTCTACTCCCGAGGGCCGAGGAGACAGCGAAGCGTGGGTCGGGTCGCCTGCTTCCAGGGTCTCCCTGGTACTCTCCAGTCTCCCGAGTCCATCGGGTCCGACCTCGTATTTTTAGCCCAGACGGGGAATGAGAAAGGGGCCCCCGACCGCCCGAGGGCGGGCGCTCGCTTCTCAGCCTAGGAACGTCCGATTCCCACGAAACTTTTACGCCAGACGTTCCTGGCAGCGAGCGCGTTCAAAGGTGACCCGCGCTGCTTCTCTCCTCCCAAGGGCCGAAGAGATATTCGTCTTCAAACCCGACCGGCCCTGTGTTTGCCGCCCCGGCGGTTTTAAAAAATCATAGCGTAAAAACGGTGGGTGCGCTTCGCCTGCCGCTTGGACAGCGTTAAACGGCAGCCCCGGCTCTTTCCAAAGGGCCCTCAACCGACTTTCTGCTCCCAAGGAGCCCAGAGATATGAAACCGATAAATCAAAACCCCGTGCCAACCAGACCTCCAGGAAGGGGGCTGGCGGCTAACCATGCCCGGCAGGGTGCACCCTGGTCGGACGCTTTGGGAGGGTCGAGAGCCTGGATGTGCCACCCCGACGAGTAATGAGTTTTCCCTTCGTATCTCTTCCGGACCAGGTCCGATTCGCACGAAACTCGCTGGGCATGGCCAGGAGCGCCCCCTGCTGCCCAGGCCTGGCTCTGGGCCTGGGCACACTTCATTCACTTTGTACCTTTAAATCATACTACTACTACTACTACTACCACCAGAATTCCAGGGCCAAGAGGTCACACAGTCATGCACAGCAAAGTAGCTCTGGGCCTGGGCACACTTCAAGAAGTTTGACCCTTTATATAAGCCTAGAAATAGACTTCCAGGCCCAAGAGGTCAAACACAGTCATGCCCAGCAAAGTAGCTCTGGGCCTGGGCACACTTCATTCACTTTGTACCTTTAAATCATACTACTACTACCAGACTTCCAGGCCCAAGAGGTCAAACACAGTCATGCCCAGCAAAGTAGCTCTGGGCCTGGGCACACTTCAATCACTTTGTGCCTTTAAATCATACTACTACTACCACCAGACTTCCAGGCCCAAGAGGTCAAACACAGTCATGCCCAGCAAAGTAGCTCTGGGCCTGGGCACACTTCATTCACTTTGTACCTTTAAATCATACTACTACTACCACCAGACTTCCAGGCCCAAGAGGTCAAACACATTCATGCCCAGCAAAGTAGCTCTGGGCCTGGGCACACTTCAATCACTTTGTGCCTTTAAATCATACTACTACTACCAGACTTCCAGGCCCAAGAGGTCAAACACAGTCATGCCCAGCAAAGTAGATCTGGGCCTGGGCACACTTCATTCACTTTGTGCCTTTAAATCATACTACTACTACCACCACCAGACTTCCAGGGCCAAGAGGTCAACCACAGTCATGCACAGCAAAGTAGCTCTGGGCCTGGGCACACTTCAATCACTTTGTGCCTTTAAATCATACTACTACTACCACCAGACTTCCAGGCCCAAGAGTTCAAACACATTCATGCCCAGCAAAGTAGCTCTGGGCCTGGGCACACTTCAAGATGTTTGACCCTTTATATAAGCCTAGAAATAGACTTCCAGAGCCAAGAGGTCAAACACAGTCATGCCCAGCAAAGTAGCTCTGGGCCTGGGCACACTTCAATCACTTTGTGCCTTTAAATCATACTACTACTACTACCAGACTTCCAGACCCAAGAGGTCAAACACAGTCATGCCCAGCAAAGTAGCTCTGGGCCTGGGCACACTTCAAGAAGTTTGACCCTTTATATAAGCCTAGAAATAGACTTCCAGGCCCAAGAGGTCAAACACAGTCATGCCCAGCAAAGTAGCTCTGGGCCTGGGCACACTTCATTCACTTTGTACCTTTAAATCATACTACTACTACCAGACTTCCAGGCCCAAGACGTCAAACACAGTCATGCCCAGCAAAGTAGCTCTGGGCCTGGGCACACTTCATTCACTTTGTACCTTTAAATCATACTACTACTACTACTACTACTACTACTACTACTACTACCAGACTTCCAGGCCCAAGAGGTCAAACACAGTCATGCCCAGCAAAGTAGCTCTGGGCCTGGGCACACTTCAATCACTTTGTGCCTTTAAATCATACTACTACTACCACCAGACTTCCAGGGCCAAGAGGTCAACCACAGTCATGCACAGCAAAGTAGCTCTGGGCCTGGGCACACTTCAATCACTTTGTGCCTTTAAATCATACTACTACTACCAGACTTCCAGGCCCAAGAGTTCAAACACATTCATGCCCAGCAAAGTAGCTCTGGGCCTGGGCACACTTCAATCACTTTGTGCCTTTAAATCATACTACTACTACCAGACTTCCAGGCCCCAGAGGTCAAACACAGTCATGCCCAGCAAAGTAGCTCTGGGCCTGGGCACACTTCAAGAAGTTTGACCCTTTATATAAGCCTAGAAATAGACTTCCAGGCCCAAGAGGTCAAACACAGTCATGCCCAGCAAAGTAGCTCTGGGCCTGGGCACACTTCATTCACTTTGTACCTTTAAATCATACTACTACTACTACTACTACTACTACTACCAGACTTCCAGGCCCAAGAGGTCAAACACAGTCATGCCCAGCAAAGTAGCTCTGGGCCTGGGCACACTTCAATCACTTTGTGCCTTTAAATCATACTACTACTACCACCAGACTTCCAGGGCCAAGAGGTCACACAGTCATGCACAGCAAAGTAGCTCTGGGCCTGGGCACACTTCAAGAAGTTTGACCATTTATATAAGCCTAGAAATAGACTTCCAGGCCCAAGAGGTCAAACACAGTCATGCACAGCAAAGTAGCTCTGGGCCTGGGCTCACTTCATTCACTTTGTACCTTTAAATCATACTACTACTACCAGACTTCCAGGCCCAAGAGTTCAAACACATTCATGCCCAGCAAAGTAGCTCTGGGCCTGGGCACACTTCAATCACTTTGTGCCTTTAAATCATACTACTACTACCAGACTTCCAGGCCCAAGAGGTCAAACACAGTCATGCCCAGCAAAGTAGCTCTGGGCCTGGGCACACTTCATTCACTTTGTGCCTTTAAATCATACTACTACTACCACCAGAATTCCAGGGCCAAGAGGTCACACAGTCATACACAGCAAAGTAGCTCTGGGCCTGGGCACACTTCAAGAAGTTTGACCCTTTATATAAGCCTAGAAATAGACTTCCAGAGCCAAGAGGTCAAACACAGTCATGCACAGCAAAGTAGCTCTGGGCCTGGGCACACTTCAATCACTTTGTGCCTTTAAATCATACTACTACTACTACCAGACTTCCAGACCCAAGAGGTCAAACACAGTCATGCCCAGCAAAGTAGCTCTGGGCCTGGGCACACTTCAAGAAGTTTGACCCTTTATATAAGCCTAGAAATAGACTTCCAGGCCCAAGAGGTCAAACACAGTCATGCCCAGCAAAGTAGCTCTGGGCCTGGGCACACTTCATTCACTTTGTACCTTTAAATCATACTACTACTACTACTACTACTACTACCAGACTTCCAGGCCCAAGAGGTCAAACACAGTCATGCCCAGCAAAGTAGCTCTGGGCCTGGGCACACTTCAATCACTTTGTGCCTTTAAATCATACTACTACTACCACCAGACTTCCAGGGCCAAGAGGTCACACAGTCATGCACAGCAAAGTAGCTCTGGGCCTGGGCACACTTCAAGAAGTTTGACCATTTATATAAGCCTAGAAATAGACTTCCAGGCCCAAGAGGTCAAACACAGTCATGCACAGCAAAGTAGCTCTGGGCCTGGGCACACTTCATTCACTTTGTACCTTTAAATCATACTACTACTACCAGACTTCCAGGCCCAAGAGTTCAAACACATTCATGCCCAGCAAAGTAGCTCTGGGCCTGGGCACACTTCAATCACTTTGTGCCTTTAAATCATACTACTACTACCAGACTTCCAGGCCCAAGAGGTCAAACACAGTCATGCCCAGCAAAGTAGCTCTGGGCCTGGGCACACTTCATTCACTTTGTGCCTTTAAATCATACTACTACTACCACCAGAATTCCAGGGCCAAGAGGTCACACAGTCATGCCCAGCAAAGTAGCTCTGGGCCTGGGCACACTTCAAGAAGTTTGACCCTTTATATAAGCCTAGAAATAGACTTCCAGAGCCAAGAGGTCAAACACAGTCATGCACAGCAAAGTAGCTCTGGGCCTGGGCACACTTCAATCACTTTGTGCCTTTAAATCATACTACTACTACTACCAGACTTCCAGACCCAAGAGGTCAAACACAGTCATGCCCAGCAAAGTAGCTCTGGGCCTGGGCACACTTCAAGAAGTTTGACCCTTTATATAAGCCTAGAAATAGACTTCCAGGCCCAAGAGGTCAAACACATTCATGCCCAGCAAAGTAGCTCTGGGCCTGGGCACACTTCAATCACTTTGTGCCTTTAAATCATACTACTACTACCAGACTTCCAGGCCCAAGAGGTGAAACACAGTCATGCCCAGCAAAGTAGCTCTGGGCCTGGGCACACTTCATTCACTTTGTGCCTTTAAATCATACTACTACTACCACCAGAATTCCAGGGCCAAGAGGTCACACAGTCATACACAGCAAAGTAGCTCTGGGCCTGGGCACACTTCAAGAAGTTTGACCCTTTATATAAGCCTAGAAATAGACTTCCAGAGCCAAGAGGTCAAACACAGTCATGCACAGCAAAGTAGCTCTGGGCCTGGGCACACTTCAATCACTTTGTGCCTTTAAATCATACTACTACTACTACCAGACTTCCAGACTCAAGAGGTCAAACACAGTCATGCCCAGCAAAGTAGCTCTGGGCCTGGGCACACTTCAAGAAGTTTGACCCTTTATATAAGCCTAGAAATAGACTTCCAGGCCCAAGAGGTCAAACACAGTCATGCCCAGCAAAGTAGCTCTGGGCCTGGGCACACTTCATTCACTTTGTACCTTTAAATCATACTACTACTACTACTACTACTACTACCAGACTTCCAGGCCCAAGAGGTCAAACACAGTCATGCCCAGCAAAGTAGCTCTGGGCCTGGGCACACTTCAATCACTTTGTGCCTTTAAATCATACTACTACTACCACCAGACTTCCAGGGCCAAGAGGTCACACAGTCATGCACAGCAAAGTAGCTCTGGGCCTGGGCACACTTCAAGAAGTTTGACCATTTATATAAGCCTAGAAATAGACTTCCAGGCCCAAGAGGTCAAACACAGTCATGCACAGCAAAGTAGCTCTGGGCCTGGGCACACTTCATTCACTTTGTACCTTTAAATCATACTACTACTACCAGACTTCCAGGCCCAAGAGTTCAAACACATTCATGCCCAGCAAAGTAGCTCTGGGCCTGGGCACACTTCAATCACTTTGTGCCTTTAAATCATACTACTACTACCAGACTTCCAGGCCCAAGAGGTCAAACACAGTCATGCCCAGCAAAGTAGCTCTGGGCCTGGGCACACTTCATTCACTTTGTGCCTTTAAATCATACTACTACTACCACCAGAATTCCAGGGCCAAGAGGTCACACAGTCATACACAGCAAAGTAGCTCTGGGCCTGGGCACACTTCAAGAAGTTTGACCCTTTATATAAGCCTAGAAATAGACTTCCAGAGCCAAGAGGTCAAACACAGTCATGCACAGCAAAGTAGCTCTGGGCCTGGGCACACTTCAATCACTTTGTGCCTTTAAATCATACTACTACTACTACCAGACTTCCAGACCCAAGAGGTCAAACACAGTCATGCCCAGCAAAGTAGCTCTGGGCCTGGGCACACTTCAATCACTTTGTGCCTTTAAATCATACTACTACTACCAGACTTCCAGGCCCAAGAGGTCAAACACATTCATGCCCAGCAAAGTAGCTCTGGGCCTGGGCACACTTCAATCACTTTGTGCCTTTAAATCATACTACTACTACCAGACTTCCAGGCCCAAGAGGTCAAACACAGTCATGCCCAGCAAAGTAGCTCTGGGCCTGGGCACACTTCATTCACTTTGTGCCTTTAAATCATACTACTACTACCACCACCAGACTTCCAGGGCCAAGAGGTCAACCACAGTCATGCACAGCAAAGTAGCTCTGGGCCTGGGCACACTTCAAGATGTTTGACCCTTTATATAAGCCTAGAAATAGACTTCCAGGCCCAAGAGTTCAAACACAGTCATGCACAGCAAAGTAGCTCTGGGCCTGGGCACACTTCATTCACTTTGTACCTTTAAATCATACTACTACTACCACCAGACTTCCAGGCCCAAGAGGTCAAACACATTCATGCCCCGCAAAGTAGCTCTGGGCCTGGGCACACTTCAATCACTTTGTGCCTTTAAATCATACTACTACTACCAGACTTCCAGGCCCAAGAGGTCAAACACAGTCATGCCCAGCAAAGTAGCTCTGGGCCTGGGCACACTTCAATCACTTTGTGCCTTTAAATCATACTACTACTACCAGACTTCCAGGCCCAAGACGTCAAACACAGTCATGCCCAGCAAAGTAGCTCTGGGCCTGGGCACACTTCATTCACTTTGTGCCTTTAAATCATACTACTACTACCACCAGACTTCCAGGGCCAAGAGGTCAACCACAGTCATGCACAGCAAAGTAGCTCTGGGCCTGGGCACACTTCAAGATGTTTGACCCTTTATATAAGCCTAGAAATAGACTTCCAGGCCCAAGAGTTCAAACACAGTCATGCACAGCAAAGTAGCTCTGGGCCTGGGCACACTTCATTCACTTTGTACCTTTAAATCATACTACTACTACCACCAGACTTCCAGGCCCAAGAGGTCAAACACATTCATGCCCAGCAAAGTAGCTCTGGGCCTGGGCACACTTCAATCACTTTGTGCCTTTAAATCATACTACTACTACCAGACTTCCAGGCCCAAGAGGTCAAACACAGTCATGCCCAGCAAAGTAGCTCTGGGCCTGGGCACACTTCAATCACTTTGTGCCTTTAAATCATACTACTACTACTACCAGACTTCCAGACCCAAGAGGTCAAACACAGTCATGCCCAGCAAAGTAGCTCTGGGCCTGGGCACACTTCAAGAAGTTTGACCCTTTATATAAGCCTAGAAATAGACTTCCAGGCCCAAGAGGTCAAACACATTCATGCCCAGCAAAGTAGCTCTGGGCCTGGGCACACTTCAATCACTTTGTGCCTTTAAATCATACTACTACTACCAGACTTCCAGGCCCAAGACGTCAAACACAGTCATGCCCAGCAAAGTAGCTCTGGGCCTGGGCACACTTCATTCACTTTGTGCCTTTAAATCATACTACTACTACCACCAGACTTCCAGGGCCAAGAGGTCAACCACAGTCATGCACAGCAAAGTAGCTCTGGGCCTGGGCACACTTCAAGATGTTTGACCCTTTATATAAGCCTAGAAATAGACTTCCAGGCCCAAGAGTTCAAACACAGTCATGCACAGCAAAGTAGCTCTGGGCCTGGGCACACTTCATTCACTTTGTACCTTTAAATCATACTACTACTACCACCAGACTTCCAGGCCCAAGAGGTCAAACACATTCATGCCCAGCAAAGTAGCTCTGGGCCTGGGCACACTTCAATCACTTTGTGCCTTTAAATCATACTACTACTACCAGACTTCCAGGCCCAAGAGGTCAAACACAGTCATGCCCAGCAAAGTAGCTCTGGGCCTGGGCACACTTCAATCACTTTGTGCCTTTAAATCATACTACTACTACTACTACCAGACTTCCAGACCCAAGAGGTCAAACACAGTCATGCCCAGCAAAGTAGCTCTGGGCCTGGGCACACTTCAAGAAGTTTGACCCTTTATATAAGCCTAAAAATAGACTTCCAGGCCCAAGAGGTCAAACACATTCATGCCCAGCAAAGTAGCTCTGGGCCTGGGCACACTTCAATCACTTTGTGCCTTTAAATCATACTACTACTACCAGACTTCCAGGCCCAAGAGGTGAAACACAGTCATGCCCAGCAAAGTAGCTCTGGGCCTGGGCACACTTCATTCACTTTGTGCCTTTAAATCATACTACTACTACCACCAGAATTCCAGGGCCAAGAGGTCACACAGTCATACACAGCAAAGTAGCTCTGGGCCTGGGCACACTTCAAGAAGTTTGACCCTTTATATAAGCCTAGAAATAGACTTCCAGGCCCAAGAGGTCAAACACAGTCATGCCCAGCAAAGTAGCTCTGGGCCTGGGCACACTTCATTCACTTTGTACCTTTAAATCATACTACTACTACTACTACTACTACTACCAGACTTCCAGGCCCAAGAGGTCAAACACAGTCATGCCCAGCAAAGTAGCTCTGGGCCTGGGCACACTTCAATCACTTTGTGCCTTTAAATCATACTACTACTACCACCAGACTTCCAGGGCCAAGAGGTCACACAGTCATGCACAGCAAAGTAGCTCTGGGCCTGGGCACACTTCATTCACTTTGTACCTTTAAATCATACTACTACTACCAGACTTCCAGGCCCAAGAGTTCAAACACATTCATGCCCAGCAAAGTAGCTCTGGGCCTGGGCACACTTCAATCACTTTGTGCCTTTAAATCATACTACTACTACCAGACTTCCAGGCCCAAGAGGTCAAACACAGTCATGCCCAGCAAAGTAGCTCTGGGCCTGGGCACACTTCATTCACTTTGTGCCTTTAAATCATACTACTACTACCACCAGAATTCCAGGGCCAAGAGGTCACACAGTCATACACAGCAAAGTAGCTCTGGGCCTGGGCACACTTCAAGAAGTTTGACCCTTTATATAAGCCTAGAAATAGACTTCCAGAGCCAAGAGGTCAAACACAGTCATGCACAGCAAAGTAGCTCTGGGCCTGGGCACACTTCAATCACTTTGTGCCTTTAAATCATACTACTACTACTACCAGACTTCCAGACCCAAGAGGTCAAACACAGTCATGCCCAGCAAAGTAGCTCTGGGCCTGGGCACACTTCAATCACTTTGTGCCTTTAAATCATACTACTACGACCAGACTTCCAGGCCCAAGAGGTCAAACACATTCATGCCCAGCAAAGTAGCTCTGGGCCTGGGCACACTTCAATCACTTTGTGCCTTTAAATCATACTACTACTACCAGACTTCCAGGCCCAAGAGGTCAAACACAGTCATGCCCAGCAAAGTAGCTCTGGGCCTGGGCACACTTCATTCACTTTGTGCCTTTAAATCATACTACTACTACCACCACCAGACTTCCAGGGCCAAGAGGTCAACCACAGTCATGCACAGCAAAGTAGCTCTGGGCCTGGGCACACTTCAAGATGTTTGACCCTTTATATAAGCCTAGAAATAGACTTCCAGGCCCAAGAGTTCAAACACAGTCATGCACAGCAAAGTAGCTCTGGGCCTGGGCACACTTCATTCACTTTGTACCTTTAAATCATACTACTACTACCACCAGACTTCCAGGCCCAAGAGGTCAAACACATTCATGCCCAGCAAAGTAGCTCTGGGCCTGGGCACACTTCAATCACTTTGTGCCTTTAAATCATACTACTACTACCAGACTTCCAGGCCCAAGAGGTCAAACATAGTCATGCCCAGCAAAGTAGCTCTGGGCCTGGGCACACTTCAATCACTTTGTGCCTTTAAATCATACTACTACTACCAGACTTCCAGGCCCAAGACGTCAAACACAGTCATGCCCAGCAAAGTAGCTCTGGGCCTGGGCACACTTCATTCACTTTGTGCCTTTAAATCATACTACTACTACCACCAGACTTCCAGGGCCAAGAGGTCAACCACAGTCATGCACAGCAAAGTAGCTCTGGGCCTGGGCACAATTCAAGATGTTTGACCCTTTATATAAGCCTAGAAATAGACTTCCAGGCCCAAGAGTTCAAACACAGTCATTCACAGCAAAGTAGCTCTGGGCCTGGGCACACTTCATTCACTTTGTACCTTTAAATCATACTACTACTACCACCAGACTTCCAGGCCCAAGAGGTCAAACACATTCATGCCCAGCAAAGTAGCTCTGGGCCTGGGCACACTTCAATCACTTTGTGCCTTTAAATCATACTACTACTACCAGACTTCCAGGCCCAAGAGGTCAAACACATTCATGCCCAGCAAAGTAGCTCTGGGCCTGGGCACACTTCAATCACTTTGTGCCTTTAAATCATACTACTACTACTACCAGACTTCCAGACCCAAGAGGTCAAACACAGTCATGCCCAGCAAAGTAGCTCTGGGCCTGGGCACACTTCAAGAAGTTTGACCCTTTATATAAGCCTAGAAATAGACTTCCAGGCCCAAGAGGTCAAACACATTCATGCCCAGCAAAGTAGCTCTGGGCCTGGGCACACTTCAATCACTTTGTGCCTTTAAATCATACTACTACTACCAGACTTCCAGGCCCAAGAGGTCAAACACAGTCATGCCCAGCAAAGTAGCTCTGGGCCTGGGCACACTTCATTCACTTTGTGCCTTTAAATCATACTACTACTACCACCAGAATTCCAGGGCCAAGAGGTCACACAGTCATACACAGCAAAGTAGCTCTGGGCCTGGGCACACTTCAAGAAGTTTGACCCTTTATATAAGCCTAGAAATAGACTTCCAGAGCCAAGAGGTCAAACACAGTCATGCACAGCAAAGTAGCTCTGGGCCTGGGCACACTTCAAGCACTTTGTGCCTTTAAATCATACTACTACTACTACTACTACTACTACTACCAGACTTCCAGGCCCAAGAGGTCAAACACATTCATGCCCAGCAAAGTAGCTCTGGGCCTGGGCACACTTCAATCACTTTGTGCCTTTAAATCATACTACTACTACCACCAGACTTCCAGGGCCAAGAGGTCAACCACAGTCATGCACAGCAAAGTAGCTCTGGGCCTGGGCACACTTCAAGATGTTTGACCCTTTATATAAGCCTAGAAATAGACTTCCAGGCCCAAGAGTTCAAACACAGTCATGCACAGCAAAGTAGCTCTGGGCCTGGGCACACTTCATTCACTTTGTACCTTTAAATCATACTACTACTACCACCAGACTTCCAGGCCCAAGAGGTCAAACACATTCATGCCCAGCAAAGTAGCTCTGGGCCTGGGCACACTTCAATCACTTTGTGCCTTTAAATCATACTACTACTACCACCAGACTTCCAGGCCCTGGAGGTCACACCTTCATGCCTAGCAAGGTTGCTTTACACCTGCGCACACTTCAGACCGTTTCACTCTTTTAATCATTCAAAGTACCACATTTCCAGACCCAAGAGGTCACAGAATCATACCCAGCAAAGTAGCTCTGGGCCTGGGCACACTTCAATCACTTTGTGCCTTTAAATCATACTACTACTACCAGACTTCCAGGCCCCAGAGGTCAAACACAGTCATGCCCAGCAAAGTAGCTCTGGGCCTGGGCACACTTCAAGAAGTTTGACCCTTTATATAAGCCTAGAAATAGACTTCCAGAGCCAAGAGGTCAAACACAGTCATGCACAGCAAAGTAGCTCTGGGCCTGGGCACACTTCATTCACTTTGTACCTTTAAATCATACTACTACTACCAGACTTCCAGGCCCAAGAGTTCAAACACATTCATGCCCAGCAAAGTAGCTCTGGGCCTGGGCACACTTCAATCACTTTGTGTCTTTAAATCATACTACTACTACCAGACTTCCAGGCCCCAGAGGTCAAACACAGTCATGCCCAGCAAAGTAGCTCTGGGCCTGGGCACACTTCAAGAAGTTTGACCCTTTATATAAGCCTAGAAATAGACTTTCAGGCCCAAGAGGTCAAACACAGTCATGCCCAGCAAAGTAGCTGTGGGCCTGGGCACACTTCATTCACTTTGTACCTTTAAATCATACTACTACTACTACTACTACTACTACTACTACTACTACTACTACTACTACTACCAGACTTCCAGGCCCAAGAGGTCAAACACAGTCATGCCCAGCAAAGTAGCTCTGGGCCTGGGCACACTTCAAGAAGTTTGACCCTTTATATAAGCCTAGAAATAGACTTCCAGGCCCAAGAGTTCAAACACATTCATGCCCAGCAAAGTAGCTCTGGGCCTGGGCACACTTCAATCACTTTGTGCCTTTAAATCATACTACTACTACCACCAGACTTCCAGGCCCAAGAGGTCAAACACAGTCATGCCCAGCAAAGTAGCTCTGGGCCTGGGCACACTTCAATCACTTTGTGCCTTTAAATCATACTACTACTACCAGACTTCCAGGCCCAAGAGTTCAAACACATTCATGCCCAGCAAAGTAGCTCTGGGCCTGGGCACACTTCATTCACTTTGTGCCTTTAAATCATACTACTACTACCACCAGACTTCCAAGGCCAAGAGGTCAACCACAGTCATGCACAGCAAAGTAGCTCTGGGCCTGGGCACACTTCAAGATGTTTGACCCTTTATATAAGCCTAGAAATAGACTTCCAGGCCCAAGAGTTCAAACACATTCATGCCCAGCAAAGTAGCTCTGGGCCTGGGCACACTTCAATCACTTTGTGCCTTTAAATCATACTACTACTACCACCAGACTTCCAGGCCCAAGAGGTCAAACACAGTCATGCCCAGCAAAGTAGCTCTGGGCCTGGGCACACTTCATTCACTTTGTGCCTTTAAATCATACTACTACTACTACTACTACTACTACTACTACTACTACTACCAGACTTCCAGGCCCAAGAGTTCAAACACATTCATGCCCAGCAAAGTAGCTCTGGGCCTGGGCACACTTCAATCACTTTGTGCCTTTAAATCATACTACTACTACCACCAGACTTCCAGGCCCAAGAGGTCAAACACAGTCATGCCCAGCAAAGTAGCTCTGGGCCTGGGCACACTTCAATCACTTTGTGCCTTTAAATCATACTACTACTACCACCAGACTTCCAGGCCCAAGAGGTCAAACACAGTCATGCCCAGCAAAGTAGCTCTGGGCCTGGGCACACTTCAATCACTTTGTGCCTTTAAATCATACTACTACTACCAGACTTCCAGGCCCAAGAGTTCAAACACATTCATGCCCAGCAAAGTAGCTCTGGGCCTGGGCACACTTCAAGATGTTTGACCCTTTATATAAGCCTAGAAATAGACTTCCAGGCCCAAGAGGTCAAACACAGTCATGCCCAGCAAAGTAGCTCTGGGCCTGGGCACACTTCATTCACTTTGTACCTTTAAATCATACTACTACTACTACTACTACTACTACTACTACTACTACTACCAGACTTCCAGGCCCAAGAGGTCAAACACAGTCATGCCCAGCAAAGTAGCTCTGGGCCTGGGCACACTTCATTCACTTTGTGCCTTTAAATCATACTACTACTACCACCAGAATTCCAGGGCCAAGAGGTCACACAGTCATACACAGCAAAGTAGCTCTGGGCCTGGGCACACTTCAAGAAGTTTGACCCTTTATATAAGCCTAGAAATAGACTTCCAGGCCCAAGAGGTCAAACACAGTCATGCCCAGCAAAGTAGCTCTGGGCCTGGGCACACTTCATTCACTTTGTACCTTTAAATCATACTACTACTACTACTACTACTACTACTACCAGACTTCCAGGCCCAAGAGGTCAAACACAGTCATGCCCAGCAAAGTAGCTCTGGGCCTGGGCACACTGCAATCACTTTGTGCCTTTAAATCATACTACTACTACCACCAGACTTCCAGGGCCAAGAGGTCACACAGTCATGCACAGCAAAGTAGCTCTGGGCCTGGGCACACTTCAAGAAGTTTGACCATTTATATAAGCCTAGAAATAGACTTCCAGGCCCAAGAGGTCAAACACAGTCATGCACAGCAAAGTAGCTCTGGGCCTGGGCTCACTTCATTCACTTTGTACCTTTAAATCATACTACTACTACCAGACTTCCAGGCCCAAGAGTTCAAACACATTCATGCCCAGCAAAGTAGCTCTGGGCCTGGGCACACTTCAATCACTTTGTGCCTTTAAATCATACTACTACTACCAGACTTCCAGGCCCAAGAGGTCAAACACAGTCATGCCCAGCAAAGTAGCTCTGGGCCTGGGCACACTTCATTCACTTTGTGCCTTTAAATCATACTACTACTACCACCAGAATTCCAGGGCCAAGAGGTCACACAGTCATACACAGCAAAGTAGCTCTGGGCCTGGGCACACTTCAAGAAGTTTGACCCTTTATATAAGCCTAGAAATAGACTTCCAGAGCCAAGAGGTCAAACACAGTCATGCACAGCAAAGTAGCTCTGGGCCTGGGCACACTTCAAGAAGTTTGACCCTTTATATAAGCCTAGAAATAGACTTCCAGGCCCAAGAGGTCAAACACAGTCATGCCCAGCAAAGTAGCTCTGGGCCTGGGCACACTTCATTCACTTTGTACCTTTAAATCATACTACTACTACTACTACTACTACTACTACTACTACTACTACTACCAGACTTCCAGGCCCAAGAGGTCAAACACAGTCATGCCCAGCAAAGTAGCTCTGGGCCTGGGCACACTTCATTCACTTTGTGCCTTTAAATCATACTACTACTACTACCACCAGAATTCCAGGGCCAAGAGGTCACACAGTCATACACAGCAAAGTAGCTCTGGGCCTGGGCACACTTCAAGAAGTTTGACCCTTTATATAAGCCTAGAAATAGACTTCCAGAGCCAAGAGGTCAAACACAGTCATGCACAGCAAAGTAGCTCTGGGCCTGGGCACACTTCATTCACTTTGTGCCTTTAAATCATACTACTACTACCAGACTTCCAGGCCCAAGAGTTCAAACACATTCATGCCCAGCAAAGTAGCTCTGGGCCTGGGCACACTTCATTCACTTTGTGCCTTTAAATCATACTACTACTACCACCAGACTTCCAGGGCCAAGAGGTCAACCACAGTCATGCACAGCAAAGTAGCTCTGGGCCTGGGCACACTTCAAGATGTTTGACCCTTTATATAAGCCTAGAAATAGACTTCCAGGCCCAAGAGTTCAAACACAGTCATGCACAGCAAAGTAGCTCTGGGCCTGGGCACACTTCATTCACTTTGTACCTTTAAATCATACTACTACTACCAGACTTCCAGGCCCAAGAGTTCAAACACATTCATGCCCAGCAAAGTAGCTCTGGGCCTGGGCACACTTCAATCACTTTGTGCCTTTAAATCATACTACTACTACTACTACTACCAGACTTCCAGGCCCAAGAGGTCAAACACAGTCATGCCCAGCAAAGTAGCTCTGGGCCTGGGCACACTTCATTCACTTTGTACCTTTAAATCATACTACTACTACTACTACTACCACCAGAATTCCAGGGCCAAGAGGTCACACAGTCATACACAGCAAAGTAGCTCTGGGCCTGGGCACACTTCAAGAAGTTTGTCCCTTTATATAAGCCTAGAAATAGACTTCCAGGCCCAAGAGTTCAAACACATTCATGCCCAGCAAAGTAGCTCTGGGCCTGGGCACACTTCAATCACTTTGTGCCTTTAAATCATACTACTACTACCAGACTTCCAGGCCCAAGAGGTCAAACACAGTCATGCCCAGCAAAGTAGCTCTGGGCCTGGGCACACTTCATTCACTTTGTGCCTTTAAATCATACTACTACTACCACCAGAATTCCAGGGCCAAGAGGTCACACAGTCATACACAGCAAAGTAGCTCTGGGCCTGGGCACACTTCAAGAAGTTTGACCCTTTATATAAGCCTAGAAATAGACTTCCAGAGCCAAGAGGTCAAACACAGTCATGCACAGCAAAGTAGCTCTGGGCCTGGGCACACTTCAAGCACTTTGTGCCTTTAAATCATACTACTACTACTACTACTACTACTACTACTACTACTACTACCAGACTTCCAGGCCCAAGAGTTCAAACACATTCATGCCCAGCAAAGTAGCTCTGGGCCTGGGCACACTTCATTCACTTTGTGCCTTTAAATCATACTACTACTACCACCAGACTTCCAGGGCCAAGAGGTCAACCACAGTCATGCACAGCAAAGTAGCTCTGGGCCTGGGCACACTTCAAGATGTTTGACCCTTTATATAAGCCTAGAAATAGACTTCCAGGCCCAAGAGTTCAAACACAGTCATGCACAGCAAAGTAGCTCTGGGCCTGGGCACACTTCATTCACTTTGTACCTTTAAATCATACTACTACTACCACCAGACTTCCAGGCCCAAGAGGTCAAACACATTCATGCCCAGCAAAGTAGCTCTGGGCCTGGGCACACTTCAATCACTTTGTGCCTTTAAATCATACTACTACTACCACCAGACTTCCAGGCCCTGGAGGTCACACCTTCATGCCTAGCAAGGTTGCTTTACACCTGCGCACACTTCAGACCGTTTCACTCTTTTAATCATTCAAAGTACCACATTTCCAGACCCAAGAGGTCACAGAATCATACCCAGCAAAGTAGCTCTGGGCCTGGGCACACTTCAATCACTTTGTGCCTTTAAATCATACTACTACTACCAGACTTCCAGGCCCCAGAGGTCAAACACAGTCATGCCCAGCAAAGTAGCTCTGGGCCTGGGCACACTTCAAGAAGTTTGACCCTTTATATAAGCCTAGAAATAGACTTCCAGAGCCAAGAGGTCAAACACAGTCATGCACAGCAAAGTAGCTCTGGGCCTGGGCACACTTCATTCACTTTGTACCTTTAAATCATACTACTACTACCAGACTTCCAGGCCCAAGAGTTCAAACACATTCATGCCCAGCAAAGTAGCTCTGGGCCTGGGCACACTTCAATCACTTTGTGTCTTTAAATCATACTACTACTACCAGACTTCCAGGCCCCAGAGGTCAAACACAGTCATGCCCAGCAAAGTAGCTCTGGGCCTGGGCACACTTCAAGAAGTTTGACCCTTTATATAAGCCTAGAAATAGACTTTCAGGCCCAAGAGGTCAAACACAGTCATGCCCAGCAAAGTAGCTGTGGGCCTGGGCACACTTCATTCACTTTGTACCTTTAAATCATACTACTACTACTACTACTACTACTACTACTACTACTACTACTACTACTACTACCAGACTTCCAGGCCCAAGAGGTCAAACACAGTCATGCCCAGCAAAGTAGCTCTGGGCCTGGGCACACTTCAAGAAGTTTGACCCTTTATATAAGCCTAGAAATAGACTTCCAGGCCCAAGAGTTCAAACACATTCATGCCCAGCAAAGTAGCTCTGGGCCTGGGCACACTTCAATCACTTTGTGCCTTTAAATCATACTACTACTACCACCAGACTTCCAGGCCCAAGAGGTCAAACACAGTCATGCCCAGCAAAGTAGCTCTGGGCCTGGGCACACTTCAATCACTTTGTGCCTTTAAATCATACTACTACTACCAGACTTCCAGGCCCAAGAGTTCAAACACATTCATGCCCAGCAAAGTAGCTCTGGGCCTGGGCACACTTCATTCACTTTGTGCCTTTAAATCATACTACTACTACCACCAGACTTCCAGGGCCAAGAGGTCAACCACAGTCATGCACAGCAAAGTAGCTCTGGGCCTGGGCACACTTCAAGATGTTTGACCCTTTATATAAGCCTAGAAATAGACTTCCAGGCCCAAGAGTTCAAACACATTCATGCCCAGCAAAGTAGCTCTGGGCCTGGGCACACTTCAATCACTTTGTGCCTTTAAATCATACTACTACTACCACCAGACTTCCAGGCCCAAGAGGTCAAACACAGTCATGCCCAGCAAAGTAGCTCTGGGCCTGGGCACACTTCAATCACTTTGTGCCTTTAAATCATACTACTACTACCAGACTTCCAGGCCCAAGAGTTCAAACACATTCATGCCCAGCAAAGTAGCTCTGGGCCTGGGCACACTTCAAGATGTTTGACCCTTTATATAAGCCTAGAAATAGACTTCCAGGCCCAAGAGGTCAAACACAGTCATGCCCAGCAAAGTAGCTCTGGGCCTGGGCACACTTCATTCACTTTGTACCTTTAAATCATACTACTACTACTACTACTACTACTACTACTACTACTACTACTACCAGACTTCCAGGCCCAAGAGGTCAAACACAGTCATGCCCAGCAAAGTAGCTCTGGGCCTGGGCACACTTCATTCACTTTGTGCCTTTAAATCATACTACTACTACCACCAGAATTCCAGGGCCAAGAGGTCACACAGTCATACACAGCAAAGTAGCTCTGGGCCTGGGCACACTTCAAGAAGTTTGACCCTTTATATAAGCCTAGAAATAGACTTCCAGGCCCAAGAGGTCAAACACAGTCATGCCCAGCAAAGTAGCTCTGGGCCTGGGCACACTTCATTCACTTTGTACCTTTAAATCATACTACTACTACTACTACTACTACCAGACTTCCAGGCCCAAGAGGTCAAACACAGTCATGCCCAGCAAAGTAGATCTGGGCCTGGGCACACTTCAAGAAGTTTGACCCTTTATATAAGCCTAGAAATAGACTTTCAGGCCCAAGAGGTCAAACACAGTCATGCCCAGCAAAGTAGCTGTGGGCCTGGGCACACTTCATTCACTTTGTACCTTTAAATCATACTACTACTACTACTACTACTACTACTACTACTACTACTACTACTACTACTACCAGACTTCCAGGCCCAAGAGGTCAAACACAGTCATGCCCAGCAAAGTAGCTCTGGGCCTGGGCACACTTCAAGAAGTTTGACCCTTTATATAAGCCTAGAAATAGACTTCCAGGCCCAAGAGTTCAAACACATTCATGCCCAGCAAAGTAGCTCTGGGCCTGGGCACACTTCAATCACTTTGTGCCTTTAAATCATACTACTACTACCACCAGACTTCCAGGCCCAAGAGGTCAAACACAGTCATGCCCAGCAAAGTAGCTCTGGGCCTGGGCACACTTCAATCACTTTGTGCCTTTAAATCATACTACTACTACCAGACTTCCAGGCCCAAGAGTTCAAACACATTCATGCCCAGCAAAGTAGCTCTGGGCCTGGGCACACTTCATTCACTTTGTGCCTTTAAATCATACTACTACTACCACCAGACTTCCAGGGCCAAGAGGTCAACCACAGTCATGCACAGCAAAGTAGCTCTGGGCCTGGGCACACTTCAAGATGTTTGACCCTTTATATAAGCCTAGAAATAGACTTCCAGGCCCAAGAGTTCAAACACATTCATGCCCAGCAAAGTAGCTCTGGGCCTGGGCACACTTCAATCACTTTGTGCCTTTAAATCATACTACTACTACCACCAGACTTCCAGGCCCAAGAGGTCAAACACAGTCATGCCCAGCAAAGTAGCTCTGGGCCTGGGCACACTTCAAGAAGTTTGACCCTTTATATAAGCCTAGAAATAGACTTCCAGAGCCAAGAGGTCAAACACAGTCATGCACAGCAAAGTAGCTCTGGGCCTGGGCACACTTCATTCACTTTGTGCCTTTAAATCATACTACTACTACCACCAGACTTCCAGGCCCAAGAGGTCAAACACATTCATGCCCAGCAAAGTAGCTCTGGGCCTGGGCACACTTCAATCACTTTGTGCCTTTAAATCATACTACTACTACCAGACTTCCAGGCCCAAGAGGTCAAACACAGTCATGCCCAGCAAAGTAGCTCTGGGCCTGGGCACACTTCAATCACTTTGTGCCTTTAAATCATACTACTACTACCAGACTTCCAGGCCCAAGAGTTCAAACACATTCATGCCCAGCAAAGTAGCTCTGGGCCTGGGCACACTTCAAGATGTTTGACCCTGTATATAAGCCTAGAAATAGACTTCCAGAGCCAAGAGGTCAAACACAGTCATGCCCAGCAAAGTAGCTCTGGGCCTGGGCACACTTCATTCACTTTGTGCCTTTAAATCATACTACTACTACCAGACTTCCAGGCCCAAGAGTTCAAACACATTCATGCCCAGCAAAGTAGCTCTGGGCCTGGGCACACTTCAATCACTTTGTGCCTTTAAATCATACTACTACTACCAGACTTCCAGGCCCCAGAGGTCAAACACAGTCATGCCCAGCAAAGTAGCTCTGGGCCTGGGCACACTTCAAGAAGTTTGACCCTTTATATAAGCCTAGAAATAGACTTCCAGAGCCAAGAGGTCAAACACAGTCATGCCCAGCAAAGTAGCTCTGGGCCTGGGCACACTTCATTCACTTTGTACCTTTAAATCATACTACTACTACTACCAGACTTCCAGGCCCAAGACGTCAAACACAGTCATGCCCAGCAAAGTAGCTCTGGGCCTGGGCACACTTCATTCACTTTGTACCTTTAAATCATACTACTACTACTACTACTACTACTACTACTACTACTACTACCAGACTTCCAGGCCCAAGAGTTCAAACACATTCATGCCCAGCAAAGTAGCTCTGGGCCTGGGCACACTGCAATCACTTTGTGCCTTTAAATCATACTACTACTACCACCAGACTTCCAGGCCCAAGAGGTCAAACACAGTCATGCCCAGCAAAGTAGCTCTGGGCCTGGGCACACTTCAATCACTTTGTGCCTTTAAATCATACTACTACTACCAGACTTCCAGGCCCAAGAGGTCAAACACAGTCATGCCCAGCAAAGTAGCTCTGGGCCTGGGCACACTTCATTCACTTTGTGCCTTTAAATCATACTACTACTACCACCACCAGACTTCCAGGGCCAAGAGGTCAACCACAGTCATGCACAGCAAAGTAGCTCTGGGCCTGGGCACACTTCAAGATGTTTGACCCTTTATATAAGCCTAGAAATAGACTTCCAGGCCCAAGAGTTCAAACACAGTCATGCACAGCAAAGTAGCTCTGGGCCTGGGCACACTTCATTCACTTTGTACCTTTAAATCATACTACTACTACCACCAGACTTCCAGGCCCAAGAGGTCAAACACATTCATGCCCAGCAAAGTAGCTCTGGGCCTGGGCACACTTCAATCACTTTGTGCCTTTAAATCATACTACTACTACCAGACTTCCAGGCCCAAGAGGTCAAACATAGTCATGCCCAGCAAAGTAGCTCTGGGCCTGGGCACACTTCAATCACTTTGTGCCTTTAAATCATACTACTACTACCAGACTTCCAGGCCCAAGACGTCAAACACAGTCATGCCCAGCAAAGTAGCTCTGGGCCTGGGCACACTTCATTCACTTTGTGCCTTTAAATCATACTACTACTACCACCAGACTTCCAGGGCCAAGAGGTCAACCACAGTCATGCACAGCAAAGTAGCTCTGGGCCTGGGCACAATTCAAGATGTTTGACCCTTTATATAAGCCTAGAAATAGACTTCCAGGCCCAAGAGTTCAAACACAGTCATTCACAGCAAAGTAGCTCTGGGCCTGGGCACACTTCATTCACTTTGTACCTTTAAATCATACTACTACTACCACCAGACTTCCAGGCCCAAGAGGTCAAACACATTCATGCCCAGCAAAGTAGCTCTGGGCCTGGGCACACTTCAATCACTTTGTGCCTTTAAATCATACTACTACTACCAGACTTCCAGGCCCAAGAGGTCAAACACATTCATGCCCAGCAAAGTAGCTCTGGGCCTGGGCACACTTCAATCACTTTGTGCCTTTAAATCATACTACTACTACTACCAGACTTCCAGACCCAAGAGGTCAAACACAGTCATGCCCAGCAAAGTAGCTCTGGGCCTGGGCACACTTCAAGAAGTTTGACCCTTTATATAAGCCTAGAAATAGACTTCCAGGCCCAAGAGGTCAAACACATTCATGCCCAGCAAAGTAGCTCTGGGCCTGGGCACACTTCAATCACTTTGTGCCTTTAAATCATACTACTACTACCAGACTTCCAGGCCCAAGAGGTCAAACACAGTCATGCCCAGCAAAGTAGCTCTGGGCCTGGGCACACTTCATTCACTTTGTGCCTTTAAATCATACTACTACTACCACCAGAATTCCAGGGCCAAGAGGTCACACAGTCATACACAGCAAAGTAGCTCTGGGCCTGGGCACACTTCAAGAAGTTTGACCCTTTATATAAGCCTAGAAATAGACTTCCAGAGCCAAGAGGTCAAACACAGTCATGCACAGCAAAGTAGCTCTGGGCCTGGGCACACTTCAAGCACTTTGTGCCTTTAAATCATACTACTACTACTACTACTACTACTACTACTACTACTACTACTACTACCAGACTTCCAGGCCCAAGAGGTCAAACACATTCATGCCCAGCAAAGTAGCTCTGGGCCTGGGCACACTTCAATCACTTTGTGCCTTTAAATCATACTACTACTACCACCAGACTTCCAGGGCCAAGAGGTCAACCACAGTCATGCACAGCAAAGTAGCTCTGGGCCTGGGCACACTTCAAGATGTTTGACCCTTTATATAAGCCTAGAAATAGACTTCCAGGCCCAAGAGTTCAAACACAGTCATGCACAGCAAAGTAGCTCTGGGCCTGGGCACACTTCATTCACTTTGTACCTTTAAATCATACTACTACTACCACCAGACTTCCAGGCCCAAGAGGTCAAACACATTCATGCCCAGCAAAGTAGCTCTGGGCCTGGGCACACTTCAATCACTTTGTGCCTTTAAATCATACTACTACTACCACCAGACTTCCAGGCCCTGGAGGTCACACCTTCATGCCTAGCAAGGTTGCTTTACACCTGCGCACACTTCAGACCGTTTCACTCTTTTAATCATTCAAAGTACCACATTTCCAGACCCAAGAGGTCACAGAATCATACCCAGCAAAGTAGCTCTGGGCCTGGGCACACTTCAATCACTTTGTGCCTGTAATCATACTACTACTACCAGACTTCCAGGCCCCAGAGGTCAAACACAGTCATGCCCAGCAAAGTAGCTCTGGGCCTGGGCACACTTCAAGAAGTTTGACCCTTTATATAAGCCTAGAAATAGACTTCCAGAGCCAAGAGGTCAAACACAGTCATGCACAGCAAAGTAGCTCTGGGCCTGGGCACACTTCATTCACTTTGTACCTTTAAATCATACTACTACTACCAGACTTCCAGGCCCAAGAGTTCAAACACATTCATGCCCAGCAAAGTAGCTCTGGGCCTGGGCACACTTCAATCACTTTGTGTCTTTAAATCATACTACTACTACCAGACTTCCAGGCCCCAGAGGTCAAACACAGTCATGCCCAGCAAAGTAGCTCTGGGCCTGGGCACACTTCAAGAAGTTTGACCCTTTATATAAGCCTAGAAATAGACTTTCAGGCCCAAGAGGTCAAACACAGTCATGCCCAGCAAAGTAGCTGTGGGCCTGGGCACACTTCATTCACTTTGTACCTTTAAATCATACTACTACTACTACTACTACTACTACTACTACTACTACTACTACTACTACCAGACTTCCAGGCCCAAGAGGTCAAACACAGTCATGCCCAGCAAAGTAGCTCTGGGCCTGGGCACACTTCAAGAAGTTTGACCCTTTATATAAGCCTAGAAATAGACTTCCAGGCCCAAGAGTTCAAACACATTCATGCCCAGCAAAGTAGCTCTGGGCCTGGGCACACTTCAATCACTTTGTGCCTTTAAATCATACTACTACTACCACCAGACTTCCAGGCCCAAGAGGTCAAACACAGTCATGCCCAGCAAAGTAGCTCTGGGCCTGGGCACACTTCAATCACTTTGTGCCTTTAAATCATACTACTACTACCAGACTTCCAGGCCCAAGAGTTCAAACACATTCATGCCCAGCAAAGTAGCTCTGGGCCTGGGCACACTTCATTCACTTTGTGCCTTTAAATCATACTACTACTACCACCAGACTTCCAGGGCCAAGAGGTCAACCACAGTCATGCACAGCAAAGTAGCTCTGGGCCTGGGCACACTTCAAGATGTTTGACCCTTTATATAAGCCTAGAAATAGACTTCCAGGCCCAAGAGTTCAAACACATTCATGCCCAGCAAAGTAGCTCTGGGCCTGGGCACACTTCAATCACTTTGTGCCTTTAAATCATACTACTACTACCACCAGACTTCCAGGCCCAAGAGGTCAAACACAGTCATGCCCAGCAAAGTAGCTCTGGGCCTGGGCACACTTCATTCACTTTGTGCCTTTAAATCATACTACTACTACTACTACTACTACTACTACTACTACTACTACCAGACTTCCAGGCCCAAGAGTTCAAACACATTCATGCCCAGCAAAGTAGCTCTGGGCCTGGGCACACTTCAATCACTTTGTGCCTTTAAATCATACTACTACTACCACCAGACTTCCAGGCCCAAGAGGTCAAACACAGTCATGCCCAGCAAAGTAGCTCTGGGCCTGGGCACACTTCAATCACTTTGTGCCTTTAAATCATACTACTACTACCACCAGACTTCCAGGCCCAAGAGGTCAAACACAGTCATGCCCAGCAAAGTAGCTCTGGGCCTGGGCACACTTCAATCACTTTGTGCCTTTAAATCATACTACTACTACCAGACTTCCAGGCCCAAGAGTTCAAACACATTCATGCCCAGCAAAGTAGCTCTGGGCCTGGGCACACTTCAAGATGTTTGACCCTTTATATAAGCCTAGAAATAGACTTCCAGGCCCAAGAGGTCAAACACAGTCATGCCCAGCAAAGTAGCTCTGGGCCTGGGCACACTTCATTCACTTTGTACCTTTAAATCATACTACTACTACTACTACTACTACTACTACTACTACTACTACTACTACCAGACTTCCAGGCCCAAGAGGTCAAACACAGTCATGCCCAGCAAAGTAGCTCTGGGCCTGGGCACACTTCATTCACTTTGTGCCTTTAAATCATACTACTACTACCACCAGAATTCCAGGGCCAAGAGGTCACACAGTCATACACAGCAAAGTAGCTCTGGGCCTGGGCACACTTCAAGAAGTTTGACCCTTTATATAAGCCTAGAAATAGACTTCCAGGCCCAAGAGGTCAAACACAGTCATGCCCAGCAAAGTAGCTCTGGGCCTGGGCACACTTCATTCACTTTGTACCTTTAAATCATACTACTACTACTACTACTACTACTACTACCAGACTTCCAGGCCCAAGAGGTCAAACACAGTCATGCCCAGCAAAGTAGCTCTGGGCCTGGGCACACTGCAATCACTTTGTGCCTTTAAATCATACTACTACTACCACCAGACTTCCAGGGCCAAGAGGTCACACAGTCATGCACAGCAAAGTAGCTCTGGGCCTGGGCACACTTCAAGAAGTTTGACCATTTATATAAGCCTAGAAATAGACTTCCAGGCCCAAGAGGTCAAACACAGTCATGCACAGCAAAGTAGCTCTGGGCCTGGGCTCACTTCATTCACTTTGTACCTTTAAATCATACTACTACTACCAGACTTCCAGGCCCAAGAGTTCAAACACATTCATGCCCAGCAAAGTAGCTCTGGGCCTGGGCACACTTCAATCACTTTGTGCCTTTAAATCATACTACTACTACCAGACTTCCAGGCCCAAGAGGTCAAACACAGTCATGCCCAGCAAAGTAGCTCTGGGCCTGGGCACACTTCATTCACTTTGTGCCTTTAAATCATACTACTACTACCACCAGAATTCCAGGGCCAAGAGGTCACACAGTCATACACAGCAAAGTAGCTCTGGGCCTGGGCACACTTCAAGAAGTTTGACCCTTTATATAAGCCTAGAAATAGACTTCCAGAGCCAAGAGGTCAAACACAGTCATGCACAGCAAAGTAGCTCTGGGCCTGGGCACACTTCAAGAAGTTTGACCCTTTATATAAGCCTAGAAATAGACTTCCAGGCCCAAGAGGTCAAACACAGTCATGCCCAGCAAAGTAGCTCTGGGCCTGGGCACACTTCATTCACTTTGTACCTTTAAATCATACTACTACTACTACTACTACTACTACTACTACTACTACTACCAGACTTCCAGGCCCAAGAGGTCAAACACAGTCATGCCCAGCAAAGTAGCTCTGGGCCTGGGCACACTTCATTCACTTTGTACCTTTAAATCATACTACTACTACTACTACTACTACCACCAGAATTCCAGGGCCAAGAGGTCACACAGTCATACACAGCAAAGTAGCTCTGGGCCTGGGCACACTTCAAGAAGTTTGTCCCTTTATATAAGCCTAGAAATAGACTTCCAGGCCCAAGAGTTCAAACACATTCATGCCCAGCAAAGTAGCTCTGGGCCTGGGCACACTTCAATCACTTTGTGCCTTTAAATCATACTACTACTACCAGACTTCCAGGCCCAAGAGGTCAAACACAGTCATGCCCAGCAAAGTAGCTCTGGGCCTGGGCACACTTCATTCACTTTGTGCCTTTAAATCATACTACTACTACTACCACCAGAATTCCAGGGCCAAGAGGTCACACAGTCATACACAGCAAAGTAGCTCTGGGCCTGGGCACACTTCAAGAAGTTTGACCCTTTATATAAGCCTAGAAATAGACTTCCAGAGCCAAGAGGTCAAACACAGTCATGCACAGCAAAGTAGCTCTGGGCCTGGGCACACTTCATTCACTTTGTGCCTTTAAATCATACTACTACTACCAGACTTCCAGGCCCAAGAGTTCAAACACATTCATGCCCAGCAAAGTAGCTCTGGGCCTGGGCACACTTCATTCACTTTGTGCCTTTAAATCATACTACTACTACCACCAGACTTCCAGGGCCAAGAGGTCAACCACAGTCATGCACAGCAAAGTAGCTCTGGGCCTGGGCACACTTCAAGATGTTTGACCCTTTATATAAGCCTAGAAATAGACTTCCAGGCCCAAGAGTTCAAACACAGTCATGCACAGCAAAGTAGCTCTGGGCCTGGGCACACTTCATTCACTTTGTACCTTTAAATCATACTACTACTACCAGACTTCCAGGCCCAAGAGTTCAAACACATTCATGCCCAGCAAAGTAGCTCTGGGCCTGGGCACACTTCAATCACTTTGTGCCTTTAAATCATACTACTACTACTACTACTACCAGACTTCCAGGCCCAAGAGGTCAAACACAGTCATGCCCAGCAAAGTAGCTCTGGGCCTGGGCACACTTCATTCACTTTGTACCTTTAAATCATACTACTACTACTACTACTACCACCAGAATTCCAGGGCCAAGAGGTCACACAGTCATACACAGCAAAGTAGCTCTGGGCCTGGGCACACTTCAAGAAGTTTGTCCCTTTATATAAGCCTAGAAATAGACTTCCAGGCCCAAGAGTTCAAACACATTCATGCCCAGCAAAGTAGCTCTGGGCCTGGGCACACTTCAATCACTTTGTGCCTTTAAATCATACTACTACTACCAGACTTCCAGGCCCAAGAGGTCAAACACAGTCATGCCCAGCAAAGTAGCTCTGGGCCTGGGCACACTTCATTCACTTTGTGCCTTTAAATCATACTACTACTACCACCAGAATTCCAGGGCCAAGAGGTCACACAGTCATACACAGCAAAGTAGCTCTGGGCCTGGGCACACTTCAAGAAGTTTGACCCTTTATATAAGCCTAGAAATAGACTTCCAGAGCCAAGAGGTCAAACACAGTCATGCACAGCAAAGTAGCTCTGGGCCTGGGCACACTTCAAGCACTTTGTGCCTTTAAATCATACTACTACTACTACTACTACTACTACTACTACTACTACTACCAGACTTCCAGGCCCAAGAGTTCAAACACATTCATGCCCAGCAAAGTAGCTCTGGGCCTGGGCACACTTCATTCACTTTGTGCCTTTAAATCATACTACTACTACCACCAGACTTCCAGGGCCAAGAGGTCAACCACAGTCATGCACAGCAAAGTAGCTCTGGGCCTGGGCACACTTCAAGATGTTTGACCCTTTATATAAGCCTAGAAATAGACTTCCAGGCCCAAGAGTTCAAACACAGTCATGCACAGCAAAGTAGCTCTGGGCCTGGGCACACTTCATTCACTTTGTACCTTTAAATCATACTACTACTACCACCAGACTTCCAGGCCCAAGAGGTCAAACACATTCATGCCCAGCAAAGTAGCTCTGGGCCTGGGCACACTTCAATCACTTTGTGCCTTTAAATCATACTACTACTACCACCAGACTTCCAGGCCCTGGAGGTCACACCTTCATGCCTAGCAAGGTTGCTTTACACCTGCGCACACTTCAGACCGTTTCACTCTTTTAATCATTCAAAGTACCACATTTCCAGACCCAAGAGGTCACAGAATCATACCCAGCAAAGTAGCTCTGGGCCTGGGCACACTTCAATCACTTTGTGCCTTTAAATCATACTACTACTACCAGACTTCCAGGCCCCAGAGGTCAAACACAGTCATGCCCAGCAAAGTAGCTCTGGGCCTGGGCACACTTCAAGAAGTTTGACCCTTTATATAAGCCTAGAAATAGACTTCCAGAGCCAAGAGGTCAAACACAGTCATGCACAGCAAAGTAGCTCTGGGCCTGGGCACACTTCATTCACTTTGTACCTTTAAATCATACTACTACTACCAGACTTCCAGGCCCAAGAGTTCAAACACATTCATGCCCAGCAAAGTAGCTCTGGGCCTGGGCACACTTCAATCACTTTGTGTCTTTAAATCATACTACTACTACCAGACTTCCAGGCCCCAGAGGTCAAACACAGTCATGCCCAGCAAAGTAGCTCTGGGCCTGGGCACACTTCAAGAAGTTTGACCCTTTATATAAGCCTAGAAATAGACTTTCAGGCCCAAGAGGTCAAACACAGTCATGCCCAGCAAAGTAGCTGTGGGCCTGGGCACACTTCATTCACTTTGTACCTTTAAATCATACTACTACTACTACTACTACTACTACTACTACTACTACTACTACTACTACCAGACTTCCAGGCCCAAGAGGTCAAACACAGTCATGCCCAGCAAAGTAGCTCTGGGCCTGGGCACACTTCAAGAAGTTTGACCCTTTATATAAGCCTAGAAATAGACTTCCAGGCCCAAGAGTTCAAACACATTCATGCCCAGCAAAGTAGCTCTGGGCCTGGGCACACTTCAATCACTTTGTGCCTTTAAATCATACTACTACTACCACCAGACTTCCAGGCCCAAGAGGTCAAACACAGTCATGCCCAGCAAAGTAGCTCTGGGCCTGGGCACACTTCAATCACTTTGTGCCTTTAAATCATACTACTACTACCAGACTTCCAGGCCCAAGAGTTCAAACACATTCATGCCCAGCAAAGTAGCTCTGGGCCTGGGCACACTTCATTCACTTTGTGCCTTTAAATCATACTACTACTACCACCAGACTTCCAGGGCCAAGAGGTCAACCACAGTCATGCACAGCAAAGTAGCTCTGGGCCTGGGCACACTTCAAGATGTTTGACCCTTTATATAAGCCTAGAAATAGACTTCCAGGCCCAAGAGTTCAAACACATTCATGCCCAGCAAAGTAGCTCTGGGCCTGGGCACACTTCAATCACTTTGTGCCTTTAAATCATACTACTACTACCACCAGACTTCCAGGCCCAAGAGGTCAAACACAGTCATGCCCAGCAAAGTAGCTCTGGGCCTGGGCACACTTCAATCACTTTGTGCCTTTAAATCATACTACTACTACCAGACTTCCAGGCCCAAGAGTTCAAACACATTCATGCCCAGCAAAGTAGCTCTGGGCCTGGGCACACTTCAAGATGTTTGACCCTTTATATAAGCCTAGAAATAGACTTCCAGGCCCAAGAGGTCAAACACAGTCATGCCCAGCAAAGTAGCTCTGGGCCTGGGCACACTTCATTCACTTTGTACCTTTAAATCATACTACTACTACTACTACTACTACTACTACTACTACTACTACTACCAGACTTCCAGGCCCAAGAGGTCAAACACAGTCATGCCCAGCAAAGTAGCTCTGGGCCTGGGCACACTTCATTCACTTTGTGCCTTTAAATCATACTACTACTACCACCAGAATTCCAGGGCCAAGAGGTCACACAGTCATACACAGCAAAGTAGCTCTGGGCCTGGGCACACTTCAAGAAGTTTGACCCTTTATATAAGCCTAGAAATAGACTTCCAGGCCCAAGAGGTCAAACACAGTCATGCCCAGCAAAGTAGCTCTGGGCCTGGGCACACTTCATTCACTTTGTACCTTTAAATCATACTACTACTACTACTACTACTACTACTACTACTACCAGACTTCCAGGCCCAAGAGGTCAAACACAGTCATGCCCAGCAAAGTAGATCTGGGCCTGGGCACACTTCAAGAAGTTTGACCCTTTATATAAGCCTAGAAATAGACTTTCAGGCCCAAGAGGTCAAACACAGTCATGCCCAGCAAAGTAGCTGTGGGCCTGGGCACACTTCATTCACTTTGTACCTTTAAATCATACTACTACTACTACTACTACTACTACTACTACTACTACTACTACTACTACTACCAGACTTCCAGGCCCAAGAGGTCAAACACAGTCATGCCCAGCAAAGTAGCTCTGGGCCTGGGCACACTTCAAGAAGTTTGACCCTTTATATAAGCCTAGAAATAGACTTCCAGGCCCAAGAGTTCAAACACATTCATGCCCAGCAAAGTAGCTCTGGGCCTGGGCACACTTCAATCACTTTGTGCCTTTAAATCATACTACTACTACCACCAGACTTCCAGGCCCAAGAGGTCAAACACAGTCATGCCCAGCAAAGTAGCTCTGGGCCTGGGCACACTTCAATCACTTTGTGCCTTTAAATCATACTACTACTACCAGACTTCCAGGCCCAAGAGTTCAAACACATTCATGCCCAGCAAAGTAGCTCTGGGCCTGGGCACACTTCATTCACTTTGTGCCTTTAAATCATACTACTACTACCACCAGACTTCCAGGGCCAAGAGGTTAACCACAGTCATGCACAGCAAAGTAGCTCTGGGCCTGGGCACACTTCAAGATGTTTGACCCTTTATATAAGCCTAGAAATAGACTTCCAGGCCCAAGAGTTCAAACACATTCATGCCCAGCAAAGTAGCTCTGGGCCTGGGCACACTTCAATCACTTTGTGCCTTTAAATCATACTACTACTACCACCAGACTTCCAGGCCCAAGAGGTCAAACACAGTCATGCCCAGCAAAGTAGCTCTGGGCCTGGGCACACTTCAAGAAGTTTGACCCTTTATATAAGCCTAGAAATAGACTTCCAGAGCCAAGAGGTCAAACACAGTCATGCACAGCAAAGTAGCTCTGGGCCTGGGCACACTTCATTCACTTTGTGCCTTTAAATCATACTACTACTACCACCAGACTTCCAGGCCCAAGAGGTCAAACACATTCATGCCCAGCAAAGTAGCTCTGGGCCTGGGCACACTTCAATCACTTTGTGCCTTTAAATCATACTACTACTACCAGACTTCCAGGCCCAAGAGGTCAAACACAGTCATGCCCAGCAAAGTAGCTCTGGGCCTGGGCACACTTCAATCACTTTGTGCCTTTAAATCATACTACTACTACCAGACTTCCAGGCCCAAGAGTTCAAACACATTCATGCCCAGCAAAGTAGCTCTGGGCCTGGGCACACTTCAAGATGTTTGACCCTGTATATAAGCCTAGAAATAGACTTCCAGAGCCAAGAGGTCAAACACAGTCATGCCCAGCAAAGTAGCTCTGGGCCTGGGCACACTTCATTCACTTTGTGCCTTTAAATCATACTACTACTACCAGACTTCCAGGCCCAAGAGTTCAAACACATTCATGCCCAGCAAAGTAGCTCTGGGCCTGGGCACACTTCAATCACTTTGTGCCTTTAAATCATACTACTACTACCAGACTTCCAGGCCCCAGAGGTCAAACACAGTCATGCCCAGCAAAGTAGCTCTGGGCCTGGGCACACTTCAAGAAGTTTGACCCTTTATATAAGCCTAGAAATAGACTTCCAGAGCCAAGAGGTCAAACACAGTCATGCCCAGCAAAGTAGCTCTGGGCCTGGGCACACTTCATTCACTTTGTACCTTTAAATCATACTACTACTACCAGACTTCCAGGCCCAAGACGTCAAACACAGTCATGCCCAGCAAAGTAGCTCTGGGCCTGGGCACACTTCATTCACTTTGTACCTTTAAATCATACTACTACTACTACTACTACTACTACTACTACTACTACTACCAGACTTCCAGGCCCAAGAGTTCAAACACATTCATGCCCAGCAAAGTAGCTCTGGGCCTGGGCACACTTCAATCACTTTGTGCCTTTAAATCATACTACTACTACCACCAGACTTCCAGGCCCAAGAGGTCAAACACAGTCATGCCCAGCAAAGTAGCTCTGGGCCTGGGCACACTTCAATCACTTTGTGCCTTTAAATCATACTACTACTACCACCAGACTTCCAGGCCCAAGAGGTCAAACACAGTCATGCCCAGCAAAGTAGCTCTGGGCCTGGGCACACTTCAATCACTTTGTGCCTTTAAATCATACTACTACTACCAGACTTCCAGGCCCAAGAGTTCAAACACATTCATGCCCAGCAAAGTAGCTCTGGGCCTGGGCACACTTCAAGATGTTTGACCCTTTATATAAGCCTAGAAATAGACTTCCAGGCCCAAGAGGTCAAACACAGTCATGCCCAGCAAAGTAGCTCTGGGCCTGGGCACACTTCATTCACTTTGTACCTTTAAATCATACTACTACTACTACTACTACTACTACTACTACTACTACTACCAGACTTCCAGGCCCAAGAGGTCAAACACAGTCATGCCCAGCAAAGTAGCTCTGGGCCTGGGCACACTTCATTCACTTTGTGCCTTTAAATCATACTACTACTACCACCAGAATTCCAGGGCCAAGAGGTCACACAGTCATACACAGCAAAGTAGCTCTGGGCCTGGGCACACTTCAAGAAGTTTGACCCTTTATATAAGCCTAGAAATAGACTTCCAGGCCCAAGAGGTCAAACACAGTCATGCCCAGCAAAGTAGCTCTGGGCCTGGGCACACTTCATTCACTTTGTACCTTTAAATCATACTACTACTACTACTACTACTACTACTACCAGACTTCCAGGCCCAAGAGGTCAAACACAGTCATGCCCAGCAAAGTAGCTCTGGGCCTGGGCACACTGCAATCACTTTGTGCCTTTAAATCATACTACTACTACCACCAGACTTCCAGGGCCAAGAGGTCAAACACATTCATGCCCAGCAAAGTAGCTCTGGGCCTGGGCACACTTCAATCACTTTGTGCCTTTAAATCATACTACTACTACCAGACTTCCAGGCCCAAGAGGTCAAACACAGTCATGCCCAGCAAAGTAGCTCTGGGCCTGGGCACACTTCATTCACTTTGTGCCTTTAAATCATACTACTACTACCACCACCAGACTTCCAGGGCCAAGAGGTCAACCACAGTCATGCACAGCAAAGTAGCTCTGGGCCTGGGCACACTTCAAGATGTTTGACCCTTTATATAAGCCTAGAAATAGACTTCCAGGCCCAAGAGTTCAAACACAGTCATGCACAGCAAAGTAGCTCTGGGCCTGGGCACACTTCATTCACTTTGTACCTTTAAATCATACTACTACTACCACCAGACTTCCAGGCCCAAGAGGTCAAACACATTCATGCCCAGCAAAGTAGCTCTGGGCCTGGGCACACTTCAATCACTTTGTGCCTTTAAATCATACTACTACTACCAGACTTCCAGGCCCAAGAGGTCAAACATAGTCATGCCCAGCAAAGTAGCTCTGGGCCTGGGCACACTTCAATCACTTTGTGCCTTTAAATCATACTACTACTACCAGACTTCCAGGCCCAAGACGTCAAACACAGTCATGCCCAGCAAAGTAGCTCTGGGCCTGGGCACACTTCATTCACTTTGTGCCTTTAAATCATACTACTACTACCACCAGACTTCCAGGGCCAAGAGGTCAACCACAGTCATGCACAGCAAAGTAGCTCTGGGCCTGGGCACAATTCAAGATGTTTGACCCTTTATATAAGCCTAGAAATAGACTTCCAGGCCCAAGAGTTCAAACACAGTCATTCACAGCAAAGTAGCTCTGGGCCTGGGCACACTTCATTCACTTTGTACCTTTAAATCATACTACTACTACCACCAGACTTCCAGGCCCAAGAGGTCAAACACATTCATGCCCAGCAAAGTAGCTCTGGGCCTGGGCACACTTCAATCACTTTGTGCCTTTAAATCATACTACTACTACCAGACTTCCAGGCCCAAGAGGTCAAACACATTCATGCCCAGCAAAGTAGCTCTGGGCCTGGGCACACTTCAATCACTTTGTGCCTTTAAATCATACTACTACTACCACCAGACTTCCAGGCCCAAGAGGTCAAACACAGTCATGCCCAGCAAAGTAGCTCTGGGCCTGGGCACACTTCAATCACTTTGTGCCTTTAAATCATACTACTACTACCACCAGACTTCCAGGCCCAAGAGGTCAAACACAGTCATGCCCAGCAAAGTAGCTCTGGGCCTGGGCACACTTCAATCACTTTGTGCCTTTAAATCATACTACTACTACCAGACTTCCAGGCCCAAGAGTTCAAACACATTCATGCCCAGCAAAGTAGCTCTGGGCCTGGGCACACTTCAAGATGTTTGACCCTTTATATAAGCCTAGAAATAGACTTCCAGGCCCAAGAGGTCAAACACAGTCATGCCCAGCAAAGTAGCTCTGGGCCTGGGCACACTTCATTCACTTTGTACCTTTAAATCATACTACTACTACTACTACTACTACTACTACTACTACTACTACCAGACTTCCAGGCCCAAGAGGTCAAACACAGTCATGCCCAGCAAAGTAGCTCTGGGCCTGGGCACACTTCATTCACTTTGTGCCTTTAAATCATACTACTACTACCACCAGAATTCCAGGGCCAAGAGGTCACACAGTCATACACAGCAAAGTAGCTCTGGGCCTGGGCACACTTCAAGAAGTTTGACCCTTTATATAAGCCTAGAAATAGACTTCCAGGCCCAAGAGGTCAAACACAGTCATGCCCAGCAAAGTAGCTCTGGGCCTGGGCACACTTCATTCACTTTGTACCTTTAAATCATACTACTACTACTACTACTACTACTACTACCAGACTTCCAGGCCCAAGAGGTCAAACACAGTCATGCCCAGCAAAGTAGCTCTGGGCCTGGGCACACTGCAATCACTTTGTGCCTTTAAATCATACTACTACTACCACCAGACTTCCAGGGCCAAGAGGTCACACAGTCATGCACAGCAAAGTAGCTCTGGGCCTGGGCACACTTCAAGAAGTTTGACCATTTATATAAGCCTAGAAATAGACTTCCAGGCCCAAGAGGTCAAACACAGTCATGCACAGCAAAGTAGCTCTGGGCCTGGGCTCACTTCATTCACTTTGTACCTTTAAATCATACTACTACTACCAGACTTCCAGGCCCAAGAGTTCAAACACATTCATGCCCAGCAAAGTAGCTCTGGGCCTGGGCACACTTCAATCACTTTGTGCCTTTAAATCATACTACTACTACCAGACTTCCAGGCCCAAGAGGTCAAACACAGTCATGCCCAGCAAAGTAGCTCTGGGCCTGGGCACACTTCATTCACTTTGTGCCTTTAAATCATACTACTACTACCACCAGAATTCCAGGGCCAAGAGGTCACACAGTCATACACAGCAAAGTAGCTCTGGGCCTGGGCACACTTCAAGAAGTTTGACCCTTTATATAAGCCTAGAAATAGACTTCCAGAGCCAAGAGGTCAAACACAGTCATGCACAGCAAAGTAGCTCTGGGCCTGGGCACACTTCAAGAAGTTTGACCCTTTATATAAGCCTAGAAATAGACTTCCAGGCCCAAGAGGTCAAACACAGTCATGCCCAGCAAAGTAGCTCTGGGCCTGGGCACACTTCATTCACTTTGTACCTTTAAATCATACTACTACTACTACTACTACTACTACTACTACTACTACTACCAGACTTCCAGGCCCAAGAGGTCAAACACAGTCATGCCCAGCAAAGTAGCTCTGGGCCTGGGCACACTTCATTCACTTTGTACCTTTAAATCATACTACTACTACTACTACTACCACCAGAATTCCAGGGCCAAGAGGTCACACAGTCATACACAGCAAAGTAGCTCTGGGCCTGGGCACACTTCAAGAAGTTTGTCCCTTTATATAAGCCTAGAAATAGACTTCCAGGCCCAAGAGTTCAAACACATTCATGCCCAGCAAAGTAGCTCTGGGCCTGGGCACACTTCAATCACTTTGTGCCTTTAAATCATACTACTACTACCAGACTTCCAGGCCCAAGAGGTCAAACACAGTCATGCCCAGCAAAGTAGCTCTGGGCCTGGGCACACTTCATTCACTTTGTGCCTTTAAATCATACTACTACTACTACCACCAGAATTCCAGGGCCAAGAGGTCACACAGTCATACACAGCAAAGTAGCTCTGGGCCTGGGCACACTTCAAGAAGTTTGACCCTTTATATAAGCCTAGAAATAGACTTCCAGAGCCAAGAGGTCAAACACAGTCATGCACAGCAAAGTAGCTCTGGGCCTGGGCACACTTCATTCACTTTGTGCCTTTAAATCATACTACTACTACCAGACTTCCAGGCCCAAGAGTTCAAACACATTCATGCCCAGCAAAGTAGCTCTGGGCCTGGGCACACTTCATTCACTTTGTGCCTTTAAATCATACTACTACTACCACCAGACTTCCAGGGCCAAGAGGTCAACCACAGTCATGCACAGCAAAGTAGCTCTGGGCCTGGGCACACTTCAAGATGTTTGACCCTTTATATAAGCCTAGAAATAGACTTCCAGGCCCAAGAGTTCAAACACAGTCATGCACAGCAAAGTAGCTCTGGGCCTGGGCACACTTCATTCACTTTGTACCTTTAAATCATACTACTACTACCAGACTTCCAGGCCCAAGAGTTCAAACACATTCATGCCCAGCAAAGTAGCTCTGGGCCTGGGCACACTTCAATCACTTTGTGCCTTTAAATCATACTACTACTACTACTACTACCAGACTTCCAGGCCCAAGAGGTCAAACACAGTCATGCCCAGCAAAGTAGCTCTGGGCCTGGGCACACTTCATTCACTTTGTACCTTTAAATCATACTACTACTACTACTACTACCACCAGAATTCCAGGGCCAAGAGGTCACACAGTCATACACAGCAAAGTAGCTCTGGGCCTGGGCACACTTCAAGAAGTTTGTCCCTTTATATAAGCCTAGAAATAGACTTCCAGGCCCAAGAGTTCAAACACATTCATGCCCAGCAAAGTAGCTCTGGGCCTGGGCACACTTCAATCACTTTGTGCCTTTAAATCATACTACTACTACCAGACTTCCAGGCCCAAGAGGTCAAACACAGTCATGCCCAGCAAAGTAGCTCTGGGCCTGGGCACACTTCATTCACTTTGTGCCTTTAAATCATACTACTACTACCACCAGAATTCCAGGGCCAAGAGGTCACACAGTCATACACAGCAAAGTAGCTCTGGGCCTGGGCACACTTCAAGAAGTTTGACCCTTTATATAAGCCTAGAAATAGACTTCCAGAGCCAAGAGGTCAAACACAGTCATGCACAGCAAAGTAGCTCTGGGCCTGGGCACACTTCAAGCACTTTGTGCCTTTAAATCATACTACTACTACTACTACTACTACTACTACTACTACTACTACCAGACTTCCAGGCCCAAGAGTTCAAACACATTCATGCCCAGCAAAGTAGCTCTGGGCCTGGGCACACTTCATTCACTTTGTGCCTTTAAATCATACTACTACTACCACCAGACTTCCAGGGCCAAGAGGTCAACCACAGTCATGCACAGCAAAGTAGCTCTGGGCCTGGGCACACTTCAAGATGTTTGACCCTTTATATAAGCCTAGAAATAGACTTCCAGGCCCAAGAGTTCAAACACAGTCATGCACAGCAAAGTAGCTCTGGGCCTGGGCACACTTCATTCACTTTGTACCTTTAAATCATACTACTACTACCACCAGACTTCCAGGCCCAAGAGGTCAAACACATTCATGCCCAGCAAAGTAGCTCTGGGCCTGGGCACACTTCAATCACTTTGTGCCTTTAAATCATACTACTACTACCACCAGACTTCCAGGCCCTGGAGGTCACACCTTCATGCCTAGCAAGGTTGCTTTACACCTGCGCACACTTCAGACCGTTTCACTCTTTTAATCATTCAAAGTACCACATTTCCAGACCCAAGAGGTCACAGAATCATACCCAGCAAAGTAGCTCTGGGCCTGGGCACACTTCAATCACTTTGTGCCTTTAAATCATACTACTACTACCAGACTTCCAGGCCCCAGAGGTCAAACACAGTCATGCCCAGCAAAGTAGCTCTGGGCCTGGGCACACTTCAAGAAGTTTGACCCTTTATATAAGCCTAGAAATAGACTTCCAGAGCCAAGAGGTCAAACACAGTCATGCACAGCAAAGTAGCTCTGGGCCTGGGCACACTTCATTCACTTTGTACCTTTAAATCATACTACTACTACCAGACTTCCAGGCCCAAGAGTTCAAACACATTCATGCCCAGCAAAGTAGCTCTGGGCCTGGGCACACTTCAATCACTTTGTGTCTTTAAATCATACTACTACTACCAGACTTCCAGGCCCCAGAGGTCAAACACAGTCATGCCCAGCAAAGTAGCTCTGGGCCTGGGCACACTTCAAGAAGTTTGACCCTTTATATAAGCCTAGAAATAGACTTTCAGGCCCAAGAGGTCAAACACAGTCATGCCCAGCAAAGTAGCTGTGGGCCTGGGCACACTTCATTCACTTTGTACCTTTAAATCATACTACTACTACTACTACTACTACTACTACTACTACTACTACTACTACTACCAGACTTCCAGGCCCAAGAGGTCAAACACAGTCATGCCCAGCAAAGTAGCTCTGGGCCTGGGCACACTTCAAGAAGTTTGACCCTTTATATAAGCCTAGAAATAGACTTCCAGGCCCAAGAGTTCAAACACATTCATGCCCAGCAAAGTAGCTCTGGGCCTGGGCACACTTCAATCACTTTGTGCCTTTAAATCATACTACTACTACCACCAGACTTCCAGGCCCAAGAGGTCAAACACAGTCATGCCCAGCAAAGTAGCTCTGGGCCTGGGCACACTTCAATCACTTTGTGCCTTTAAATCATACTACTACTACCAGACTTCCAGGCCCAAGAGTTCAAACACATTCATGCCCAGCAAAGTAGCTCTGGGCCTGGGCACACTTCATTCACTTTGTGCCTTTAAATCATACTACTACTACCACCAGACTTCCAGGGCCAAGAGGTCAACCACAGTCATGCACAGCAAAGTAGCTCTGGGCCTGGGCACACTTCAAGATGTTTGACCCTTTATATAAGCCTAGAAATAGACTTCCAGGCCCAAGAGTTCAAACACATTCATGCCCAGCAAAGTAGCTCTGGGCCTGGGCACACTTCAATCACTTTGTGCCTTTAAATCATACTACTACTACCACCAGACTTCCAGGCCCAAGAGGTCAAACACAGTCATGCCCAGCAAAGTAGCTCTGGGCCTGGGCACACTTCAATCACTTTGTGCCTTTAAATCATACTACTACTACCAGACTTCCAGGCCCAAGAGTTCAAACACATTCATGCCCAGCAAAGTAGCTCTGGGCCTGGGCACACTTCAAGATGTTTGACCCTTTATATAAGCCTAGAAATAGACTTCCAGGCCCAAGAGGTCAAACACAGTCATGCCCAGCAAAGTAGCTCTGGGCCTGGGCACACTTCATTCACTTTGTACCTTTAAATCATACTACTACTACTACTACTACTACTACTACCAGACTTCCAGGCCCAAGAGGTCAAACACAGTCATGCCCAGCAAAGTAGCTCTGGGCCTGGGCACACTTCATTCACTTTGTGCCTTTAAATCATACTACTACTACCACCAGAATTCCAGGGCCAAGAGGTCACACAGTCATACACAGCAAAGTAGCTCTGGGCCTGGGCACACTTCAAGAAGTTTGACCCTTTATATAAGCCTAGAAATAGACTTCCAGGCCCAAGAGGTCAAACACAGTCATGCCCAGCAAAGTAGCTCTGGGCCTGGGCACACTTCATTCACTTTGTACCTTTAAATCATACTACTACTACTACTACTACTACTACTACTACTACCAGACTTCCAGGCCCAAGAGGTCAAACACAGTCATGCCCAGCAAAGTAGATCTGGGCCTGGGCACACTTCAAGAAGTTTGACCCTTTATATAAGCCTAGAAATAGACTTTCAGGCCCAAGAGGTCAAACACAGTCATGCCCAGCAAAGTAGCTGTGGGCCTGGGCACACTTCATTCACTTTGTACCTTTAAATCATACTACTACTACTACTACTACTACTACTACTACTACTACTACTACTACTACTACCAGACTTCCAGGCCCAAGAGGTCAAACACAGTCATGCCCAGCAAAGTAGCTCTGGGCCTGGGCACACTTCAAGAAGTTTGACCCTTTATATAAGCCTAGAAATAGACTTCCAGGCCCAAGAGTTCAAACACATTCATGCCCAGCAAAGTAGCTCTGGGCCTGGGCACACTTCAATCACTTTGTGCCTTTAAATCATACTACTACTACCACCAGACTTCCAGGCCCAAGAGGTCAAACACAGTCATGCCCAGCAAAGTAGCTCTGGGCCTGGGCACACTTCAATCACTTTGTGCCTTTAAATCATACTACTACTACCAGACTTCCAGGCCCAAGAGTTCAAACACATTCATGCCCAGCAAAGTAGCTCTGGGCCTGGGCACACTTCATTCACTTTGTGCCTTTAAATCATACTACTACTACCACCAGACTTCCAGGGCCAAGAGGTTAACCACAGTCATGCACAGCAAAGTAGCTCTGGGCCTGGGCACACTTCAAGATGTTTGACCCTTTATATAAGCCTAGAAATAGACTTCCAGGCCCAAGAGTTCAAACACATTCATGCCCAGCAAAGTAGCTCTGGGCCTGGGCACACTTCAATCACTTTGTGCCTTTAAATCATACTACTACTACCACCAGACTTCCAGGCCCAAGAGGTCAAACACAGTCATGCCCAGCAAAGTAGCTCTGGGCCTGGGCACACTTCAAGAAGTTTGACCCTTTATATAAGCCTAGAAATAGACTTCCAGAGCCAAGAGGTCAAACACAGTCATGCACAGCAAAGTAGCTCTGGGCCTGGGCACACTTCATTCACTTTGTGCCTTTAAATCATACTACTACTACCACCAGACTTCCAGGCCCAAGAGGTCAAACACATTCATGCCCAGCAAAGTAGCTCTGGGCCTGGGCACACTTCAATCACTTTGTGCCTTTAAATCATACTACTACTACCAGACTTCCAGGCCCAAGAGGTCAAACACAGTCATGCCCAGCAAAGTAGCTCTGGGCCTGGGCACACTTCAATCACTTTGTGCCTTTAAATCATACTACTACTACCAGACTTCCAGGCCCAAGAGTTCAAACACATTCATGCCCAGCAAAGTAGCTCTGGGCCTGGGCACACTTCAAGATGTTTGACCCTGTATATAAGCCTAGAAATAGACTTCCAGAGCCAAGAGGTCAAACACAGTCATGCCCAGCAAAGTAGCTCTGGGCCTGGGCACACTTCATTCACTTTGTGCCTTTAAATCATACTACTACTACCAGACTTCCAGGCCCAAGAGTTCAAACACATTCATGCCCAGCAAAGTAGCTCTGGGCCTGGGCACACTTCAATCACTTTGTGCCTTTAAATCATACTACTACTACCAGACTTCCAGGCCCCAGAGGTCAAACACAGTCATGCCCAGCAAAGTAGCTCTGGGCCTGGGCACACTTCAAGAAGTTTGACCCTTTATATAAGCCTAGAAATAGACTTCCAGAGCCAAGAGGTCAAACACAGTCATGCCCAGCAAAGTAGCTCTGGGCCTGGGCACACTTCATTCACTTTGTACCTTTAAATCATACTACTACTACCAGACTTCCAGGCCCAAGACGTCAAACACAGTCATGCCCAGCAAAGTAGCTCTGGGCCTGGGCACACTTCATTCACTTTGTACCTTTAAATCATACTACTACTACTACTACTACTACTACTACTACTACTACTACTACCAGACTTCCAGGCCCAAGAGTTCAAACACATTCATGCCCAGCAAAGTAGCTCTGGGCCTGGGCACACTTCAATCACTTTGTGCCTTTAAATCATACTACTACTACCACCAGACTTCCAGGCCCAAGAGGTCAAACACAGTCATGCCCAGCAAAGTAGCTCTGGGCCTGGGCACACTTCAATCACTTTGTGCCTTTAAATCATACTACTACTACCACCAGACTTCCAGGCCCAAGAGGTCAAACACAGTCATGCCCAGCAAAGTAGCTCTGGGCCTGGGCACACTTCAATCACTTTGTGCCTTTAAATCATACTACTACTACCAGACTTCCAGGCCCAAGAGTTCAAACACATTCATGCCCAGCAAAGTAGCTCTGGGCCTGGGCACACTTCAAGATGTTTGACCCTTTATATAAGCCTAGAAATAGACTTCCAGGCCCAAGAGGTCAAACACAGTCATGCCCAGCAAAGTAGCTCTGGGCCTGGGCACACTTCATTCACTTTGTACCTTTAAATCATACTACTACTACTACTACTACTACTACTACTACTACTACTACCAGACTTCCAGGCCCAAGAGGTCAAACACAGTCATGCCCAGCAAAGTAGCTCTGGGCCTGGGCACACTTCATTCACTTTGTGCCTTTAAATCATACTACTACTACCACCAGAATTCCAGGGCCAAGAGGTCACACAGTCATACACAGCAAAGTAGCTCTGGGCCTGGGCACACTTCAAGAAGTTTGACCCTTTATATAAGCCTAGAAATAGACTTCCAGGCCCAAGAGGTCAAACACAGTCATGCCCAGCAAAGTAGCTCTGGGCCTGGGCACACTTCATTCACTTTGTACCTTTAAATCATACTACTACTACTACTACTACTACTACTACCAGACTTCCAGGCCCAAGAGGTCAAACACAGTCATGCCCAGCAAAGTAGCTCTGGGCCTGGGCACACTGCAATCACTTTGTGCCTTTAAATCATACTACTACTACCACCAGACTTCCAGGGCCAAGAGGTCAAACACATTCATGCCCAGCAAAGTAGCTCTGGGCCTGGGCACACTTCAATCACTTTGTGCCTTTAAATCATACTACTACTACCAGACTTCCAGGCCCAAGAGGTCAAACACAGTCATGCCCAGCAAAGTAGCTCTGGGCCTGGGCACACTTCATTCACTTTGTGCCTTTAAATCATACTACTACTACCACCACCAGACTTCCAGGGCCAAGAGGTCAACCACAGTCATGCACAGCAAAGTAGCTCTGGGCCTGGGCACACTTCAAGATGTTTGACCCTTTATATAAGCCTAGAAATAGACTTCCAGGCCCAAGAGTTCAAACACAGTCATGCACAGCAAAGTAGCTCTGGGCCTGGGCACACTTCATTCACTTTGTACCTTTAAATCATACTACTACTACCACCAGACTTCCAGGCCCAAGAGGTCAAACACATTCATGCCCAGCAAAGTAGCTCTGGGCCTGGGCACACTTCAATCACTTTGTGCCTTTAAATCATACTACTACTACCAGACTTCCAGGCCCAAGAGGTCAAACATAGTCATGCCCAGCAAAGTAGCTCTGGGCCTGGGCACACTTCAATCACTTTGTGCCTTTAAATCATACTACTACTACCAGACTTCCAGGCCCAAGACGTCAAACACAGTCATGCCCAGCAAAGTAGCTCTGGGCCTGGGCACACTTCATTCACTTTGTGCCTTTAAATCATACTACTACTACCACCAGACTTCCAGGGCCAAGAGGTCAACCACAGTCATGCACAGCAAAGTAGCTCTGGGCCTGGGCACAATTCAAGATGTTTGACCCTTTATATAAGCCTAGAAATAGACTTCCAGGCCCAAGAGTTCAAACACAGTCATTCACAGCAAAGTAGCTCTGGGCCTGGGCACACTTCATTCACTTTGTACCTTTAAATCATACTACTACTACCACCAGACTTCCAGGCCCAAGAGGTCAAACACATTCATGCCCAGCAAAGTAGCTCTGGGCCTGGGCACACTTCAATCACTTTGTGCCTTTAAATCATACTACTACTACCAGACTTCCAGGCCCAAGAGGTCAAACACATTCATGCCCAGCAAAGTAGCTCTGGGCCTGGGCACACTTCAATCACTTTGTGCCTTTAAATCATACTACTACTACTACCAGACTTCCAGACCCAAGAGGTCAAACACAGTCATGCCCAGCAAAGTAGCTCTGGGCCTGGGCACACTTCAAGAAGTTTGACCCTTTATATAAGCCTAGAAATAGACTTCCAGGCCCAAGAGGTCAAACACATTCATGCCCAGCAAAGTAGCTCTGGGCCTGGGCACACTTCAATCACTTTGTGCCTTTAAATCATACTACTACTACCAGACTTCCAGGCCCAAGAGGTCAAACACAGTCATGCCCAGCAAAGTAGCTCTGGGCCTGGGCACACTTCATTCACTTTGTGCCTTTAAATCATACTACTACTACCACCAGAATTCCAGGGCCAAGAGGTCACACAGTCATACACAGCAAAGTAGCTCTGGGCCTGGGCACACTTCAAGAAGTTTGACCCTTTATATAAGCCTAGAAATAGACTTCCAGAGCCAAGAGGTCAAACACAGTCATGCACAGCAAAGTAGCTCTGGGCCTGGGCACACTTCAAGCACTTTGTGCCTTTAAATCATACTACTACTACTACTACTACTACTACTACTACTACTACTACTACTACCAGACTTCCAGGCCCAAGAGGTCAAACACATTCATGCCCAGCAAAGTAGCTCTGGGCCTGGGCACACTTCAATCACTTTGTGCCTTTAAATCATACTACTACTACCACCAGACTTCCAGGGCCAAGAGGTCAACCACAGTCATGCACAGCAAAGTAGCTCTGGGCCTGGGCACACTTCAAGATGTTTGACCCTTTATATAAGCCTAGAAATAGACTTCCAGGCCCAAGAGTTCAAACACAGTCATGCACAGCAAAGTAGCTCTGGGCCTGGGCACACTTCATTCACTTTGTACCTTTAAATCATACTACTACTACCACCAGACTTCCAGGCCCAAGAGGTCAAACACATTCATGCCCAGCAAAGTAGCTCTGGGCCTGGGCACACTTCAATCACTTTGTGCCTTTAAATCATACTACTACTACCACCAGACTTCCAGGCCCTGGAGGTCACACCTTCATGCCTAGCAAGGTTGCTTTACACCTGCGCACACTTCAGACCGTTTCACTCTTTTAATCATTCAAAGTACCACATTTCCAGACCCAAGAGGTCACAGAATCATACCCAGCAAAGTAGCTCTGGGCCTGGGCACACTTCAATCACTTTGTGCCTTTAAATCATACTACTACTACCAGACTTCCAGGCCCCAGAGGTCAAACACAGTCATGCCCAGCAAAGTAGCTCTGGGCCTGGGCACACTTCAAGAAGTTTGACCCTTTATATAAGCCTAGAAATAGACTTCCAGAGCCAAGAGGTCAAACACAGTCATGCACAGCAAAGTAGCTCTGGGCCTGGGCACACTTCATTCACTTTGTACCTTTAAATCATACTACTACTACCAGACTTCCAGGCCCAAGAGTTCAAACACATTCATGCCCAGCAAAGTAGCTCTGGGCCTGGGCACACTTCAATCACTTTGTGTCTTTAAATCATACTACTACTACCAGACTTCCAGGCCCCAGAGGTCAAACACAGTCATGCCCAGCAAAGTAGCTCTGGGCCTGGGCACACTTCAAGAAGTTTGACCCTTTATATAAGCCTAGAAATAGACTTTCAGGCCCAAGAGGTCAAACACAGTCATGCCCAGCAAAGTAGCTGTGGGCCTGGGCACACTTCATTCACTTTGTACCTTTAAATCATACTACTACTACTACTACTACTACTACTACTACTACTACTACTACTACTACCAGACTTCCAGGCCCAAGAGGTCAAACACAGTCATGCCCAGCAAAGTAGCTCTGGGCCTGGGCACACTTCAAGAAGTTTGACCCTTTATATAAGCCTAGAAATAGACTTCCAGGCCCAAGAGTTCAAACACATTCATGCCCAGCAAAGTAGCTCTGGGCCTGGGCACACTTCAATCACTTTGTGCCTTTAAATCATACTACTACTACCACCAGACTTCCAGGCCCAAGAGGTCAAACACAGTCATGCCCAGCAAAGTAGCTCTGGGCCTGGGCACACTTCAATCACTTTGTGCCTTTAAATCATACTACTACTACCAGACTTCCAGGCCCAAGAGTTCAAACACATTCATGCCCAGCAAAGTAGCTCTGGGCCTGGGCACACTTCATTCACTTTGTGCCTTTAAATCATACTACTACTACCACCAGACTTCCAGGGCCAAGAGGTCAACCACAGTCATGCACAGCAAAGTAGCTCTGGGCCTGGGCACACTTCAAGATGTTTGACCCTTTATATAAGCCTAGAAATAGACTTCCAGGCCCAAGAGTTCAAACACATTCATGCCCAGCAAAGTAGCTCTGGGCCTGGGCACACTTCAATCACTTTGTGCCTTTAAATCATACTACTACTACCACCAGACTTCCAGGCCCAAGAGGTCAAACACAGTCATGCCCAGCAAAGTAGCTCTGGGCCTGGGCACACTTCATTCACTTTGTGCCTTTAAATCATACTACTACTACTACTACTACTACTACTACTACTACTACTACCAGACTTCCAGGCCCAAGAGTTCAAACACATTCATGCCCAGCAAAGTAGCTCTGGGCCTGGGCACACTTCAATCACTTTGTGCCTTTAAATCATACTACTACTACCACCAGACTTCCAGGCCCAAGAGGTCAAACACAGTCATGCCCAGCAAAGTAGCTCTGGGCCTGGGCACACTTCAATCACTTTGTGCCTTTAAATCATACTACTACTACCACCAGACTTCCAGGCCCAAGAGGTCAAACACAGTCATGCCCAGCAAAGTAGCTCTGGGCCTGGGCACACTTCAATCACTTTGTGCCTTTAAATCATACTACTACTACCAGACTTCCAGGCCCAAGAGTTCAAACACATTCATGCCCAGCAAAGTAGCTCTGGGCCTGGGCACACTTCAAGATGTTTGACCCTTTATATAAGCCTAGAAATAGACTTCCAGGCCCAAGAGGTCAAACACAGTCATGCCCAGCAAAGTAGCTCTGGGCCTGGGCACACTTCATTCACTTTGTACCTTTAAATCATACTACTACTACTACTACTACTACTACTACTACTACTACCAGACTTCCAGGCCCAAGAGGTCAAACACAGTCATGCCCAGCAAAGTAGCTCTGGGCCTGGGCACACTTCATTCACTTTGTGCCTTTAAATCATACTACTACTACCACCAGAATTCCAGGGCCAAGAGGTCACACAGTCATACACAGCAAAGTAGCTCTGGGCCTGGGCACACTTCAAGAAGTTTGACCCTTTATATAAGCCTAGAAATAGACTTCCAGGCCCAAGAGGTCAAACACAGTCATGCCCAGCAAAGTAGCTCTGGGCCTGGGCACACTTCATTCACTTTGTACCTTTAAATCATACTACTACTACTACTACTACTACTACTACCAGACTTCCAGGCCCAAGAGGTCAAACACAGTCATGCCCAGCAAAGTAGCTCTGGGCCTGGGCACACTGCAATCACTTTGTGCCTTTAAATCATACTACTACTACCACCAGACTTCCAGGGCCAAGAGGTCACACAGTCATGCACAGCAAAGTAGCTCTGGGCCTGGGCACACTTCAAGAAGTTTGACCATTTATATAAGCCTAGAAATAGACTTCCAGGCCCAAGAGGTCAAACACAGTCATGCACAGCAAAGTAGCTCTGGGCCTGGGCTCACTTCATTCACTTTGTACCTTTAAATCATACTACTACTACCAGACTTCCAGGCCCAAGAGTTCAAACACATTCATGCCCAGCAAAGTAGCTCTGGGCCTGGGCACACTTCAATCACTTTGTGCCTTTAAATCATACTACTACTACCAGACTTCCAGGCCCAAGAGGTCAAACACAGTCATGCCCAGCAAAGTAGCTCTGGGCCTGGGCACACTTCATTCACTTTGTGCCTTTAAATCATACTACTACTACCACCAGAATTCCAGGGCCAAGAGGTCACACAGTCATACACAGCAAAGTAGCTCTGGGCCTGGGCACACTTCAAGAAGTTTGACCCTTTATATAAGCCTAGAAATAGACTTCCAGAGCCAAGAGGTCAAACACAGTCATGCACAGCAAAGTAGCTCTGGGCTGGGCACACTTCAAGAAGTTTGACCCTTTATATAAGCCTAGAAATAGACTTCCAGGCCCAAGAGGTCAAACACAGTCATGCCCAGCAAAGTAGCTCTGGGCCTGGGCACACTTCATTCACTTTGTACCTTTAAATCATACTACTACTACTACTACTACTACTACTACTACTACTACTACTACCAGACTTCCAGGCCCAAGAGGTCAAACACAGTCATGCCCAGCAAAGTAGCTCTGGGCCTGGGCACACTTCATTCACTTTGTACCTTTAAATCATACTACTACTACTACTACTACCACCAGAATTCCAGGGCCAAGAGGTCACACAGTCATACACAGCAAAGTAGCTCTGGGCCTGGGCACACTTCAAGAAGTTTGTCCCTTTATATAAGCCTAGAAATAGACTTCCAGGCCCAAGAGTTCAAACACATTCATGCCCAGCAAAGTAGCTCTGGGCCTGGGCACACTTCAATCACTTTGTGCCTTTAAATCATACTACTACTACCAGACTTCCAGGCCCAAGAGGTCAAACACAGTCATGCCCAGCAAAGTAGCTCTGGGCCTGGGCACACTTCATTCACTTTGTGCCTTTAAATCATACTACTCTACTACCACCAGAATTCCAGGGCCAAGAGGTCACACAGTCATACACAGCAAAGTAGCTCTGGGCCTGGGCACACTTCAAGAAGTTTGACCCTTTATATAAGCCTAGAAATAGACTTCCAGAGCCAAGAGGTCAAACACAGTCATGCACAGCAAAGTAGCTCTGGGCCTGGGCACACTTCATTCACTTTGTGCCTTTAAATCATACTACTACTACCAGACTTCCAGGCCCAAGAGTTCAAACACATTCATGCCCAGCAAAGTAGCTCTGGGCCTGGGCACACTTCATTCACTTTGTGCCTTTAAATCATACTACTACTACCACCAGACTTCCAGGCCCAAGAGGTCAACCACAGTCATGCACAGCAAAGTAGCTCTGGGCCTGGGCACACTTCAAGATGTTTGACCCTTTATATAAGCCTAGAAATAGACTTCCAGGCCCAAGAGTTCAAACACAGTCATGCACAGCAAAGTAGCTCTGGGCCTGGGCACACTTCATTCACTTTGTACCTTTAAATCATACTACTACTACCAGACTTCCAGGCCCAAGAGTTCAAACACATTCATGCCCAGCAAAGTAGCTCTGGGCCTGGGCACACTTCAATCACTTTGTGCCTTTAAATCATACTACTACTACTACTACTACCAGACTTCCAGGCCCAAGAGGTCAAACACAGTCATGCCCAGCAAAGTAGCTCTGGGCCTGGGCACACTTCATTCACTTTGTACCTTTAAATCATACTACTACTACTACTACTACCACCAGAATTCCAGGGCCAAGAGGTCACACAGTCATACACAGCAAAGTAGCTCTGGGCCTGGGCACACTTCAAGAAGTTTGTCCCTTTATATAAGCCTAGAAATAGACTTCCAGGCCCAAGAGTTCAAACACATTCATGCCCAGCAAAGTAGCTCTGGGCCTGGGCACACTTCAATCACTTTGTGCCTTTAAATCATACTACTACTACCAGACTTCCAGGCCCAAGAGGTCAAACACAGTCATGCCCAGCAAAGTAGCTCTGGGCCTGGGCACACTTTCATTCACTTTGTGCCTTTAAATCATACTACTACTACCACCAGAATTCCAGGGCCAAGAGGTCACACAGTCATACACAGCAAAGTAGCTCTGGGCCTGGGCACACTTCAAGAAGTTTGACCCTTTATATAAGCCTAGAAATAGACTTCCAGAGCCAAGAGGTCAAACACAGTCATGCACAGCAAAGTAGCTCTGGGCCTGGGCACACTTCAAGCACTTTGTGCCTTTAAATCATACTACTACTACTACTACTACTACTACTACTACTACTACTACCAGACTTCCAGGCCCAAGAGTTCAAACACATTCATGCCCAGCAAAGTAGCTCTGGGCCTGGGCACACTTCAATCACTTTGTGTCTTTAAATCATACTACTACTACCAGACTTCCAGGCCCCAGAGGTCAAACACAGTCATGCCCAGCAAAGTAGCTCTGGGCCTGGGCACACTTCAAGAAGTTTGACCCTTTATATAAGCCTAGAAATAGACTTTCAGGCCCAAGAGGTCAAACACAGTCATGCCCAGCAAAGTAGCTGTGGGCCTGGGCACACTTCATTCACTTTGTACCTTTAAATCATACTACTACTACTACTACTACTACTACTACTACTACTACTACTACTACTACTACCAGACTTCCAGGCCCAAGAGGTCAAACACAGTCATGCCCAGCAAAGTAGCTCTGGGCCTGGGCACACTTCAAGAAGTTTGACCCTTTATATAAGCCTAGAAATAGACTTCCAGGCCCAAGAGTTCAAACACATTCATGCCCAGCAAAGTAGCTCTGGGCCTGGGCACACTTCAATCACTTTGTGCCTTTAAATCATACTACTACTACCACCAGACTTCCAGGCCCAAGAGGTCAAACACAGTCATGCCCAGCAAAGTAGCTCTGGGCCTGGGCACACTTCAATCACTTTGTGCCTTTAAATCATACTACTACTACCAGACTTCCAGGCCCAAGAGTTCAAACACATTCATGCCCAGCAAAGTAGCTCTGGGCCTGGGCACACTTCATTCACTTTGTGCCTTTAAATCATACTACTACTACCACCAGACTTCCAGGGCCAAGAGGTCAACCACAGTCATGCACAGCAAAGTAGCTCTGGGCCTGGGCACACTTCAAGATGTTTGACCCTTTATATAAGCCTAGAAATAGACTTCCAGGCCCAAGAGTTCAAACACATTCATGCCCAGCAAAAGTAGCTCTGGGCCTGG
>NW_027658427.1:0-2500 GCF_041902795.1 Electrophorus electricus
TGGGCCTGGGCACACTTCAATCACTTTGTGCCTTTAAATCATACTACTACTACCACCAGACTTCCAGGCCCAAGAGGTCAAACACAGTCATGCCCAGCAAAGTAGCTCTGGGCCTGGGCACACTTCAATCACTTTGTGCCTTTAAATCATACTACTACTACCACCAGACTTCCAGGCCCTGGAGGTCACACCTTCATGCCTAGCAAGGTTGCTTTACACCTGCGCACACTTCAGACCGTTTCACTCTTTTAATCCTTCAAAGTACCACATTTCCAGACCCAAGAGGTCACAGAATCATGCCCAGCAAAGTAGCTCTGGGCCTGGGCACACTTCAATCACTTTGTGCCTTTAAATCATACTACTACTACCAGACTTCCAGGCCCCAGAGGTCAAACACAGTCATGCCCAGCAAAGTAGCTCTGGGCCTGGGCACACTTCAAGAAGTTTGACCCTTTATATAAGCCTAGAAATAGACTTCCAGAGCCAAGAGGTCAAACACAGTCATGCACAGCAAAGTAGCTCTGGGCCTGGGCACACTTCATTCACTTTGTACCTTTAAATCATACTACTACTACCAGACTTCCAGGCCCAAGAGTTCAAACACATTCATGCCCAGCAAAGTAGCTCTGGGCCTGGGCACACTTCAATCACTTTGTGTCTTTAAATCATACTACTACTACCAGACTTCCAGGCCCCAGAGGTCAAACACAGTCATGCCCAGCAAAGTAGCTCTGGGCCTGGGCACACTTCAAGAAGTTTGACCCTTTATATAAGCCTAGAAATAGACTTTCAGGCCCAAGAGGTCAAACACAGTCATGCCCAGCAAAGTAGCTGTGGGCCTGGGCACACTTCATTCACTTTGTACCTTTAAATCATACTACTACTACTACTACTACTACTACTACTACTACTACTACTACTACCAGACTTCCAGGCCCAAGAGGTCAAACACAGTCATGCCCAGCAAAGTAGCTCTGGGCCTGGGCACACTTCAAGAAGTTTGACCCTTTATATAAGCCTAGAAATAGACTTCCAGGCCCAAGAGTTCAAACACATTCATGCCCAGCAAAGTAGCTCTGGGCCTGGGCACACTTCAATCACTTTGTGCCTTTAAATCATACTACTACTACCAGACTTCCAGGCCCCAGAGGTCAAACACAGTCATGCCCAGCAAAGTAGCTCTGGGCCTGGGCACACTTCAAGAAGTTTGACCCTTTATATAAGCCTAGAAATAGACTTCCAGAGCCAAGAGGTCAAACACAGTCATGCCCAGCAAAGTAGCTCTGGGCCTGGGCACACTTCATTCACTTTGTACCTTTAAATCATACTACTACTACCAGACTTCCAGGCCCAAGACGTCAAACACAGTCATGCCCAGCAAAGTAGCTCTGGGCCTGGGCACACTTCATTCACTTTGTACCTTTAAATCATACTACTACTACTACTACTACTACTACTACTACTACTACTACCAGACTTCCAGGCCCAAGAGGTCAAACACAGTCATGCCCAGCAAAGTAGCTCTGGGCCTGGGCACACTTCAATCACTTTGTGCCTTTAAATCATACTACTACTACCAGACTTCCAGGCCCCAGAGGTCAAACACAGTCATGCCCAGCAAAGTAGCTCTGGGCCTGGGCACACTTCAAGAAGTTTGACCCTTTATATAAGCCTAGAAATAGACTTCCAGAGCCAAGAGGTCAAACACAGTCATGCCCAGCAAAGTAGCTCTGGGCCTGGGCACACTTCATTCACTTTGTACCTTTAAATCATACTACTACTACTACTACTACTACTACTACTACTACTACTACTACCAGACTTCCAGGCCCAAGAGTTCAAACACATTCATGCCCAGCAAAGTAGCTCTGGGCCTGGGCACACTTCAATCACTTTGTGCCTTTAAATCATACTACTACTACCACCAGACTTCCAGGCCCAAGAGGTCAAACACAGTCATGCCCAGCAAAGTAGCTCTGGGCCTGGGCACACTTCAATCACTTTGTGCCTTTAAATCATACTACTACTACCAGACTTCCAGGCCCAAGAGTTCAAACACATTCATGCCCAGCAAAGTAGCTCTGGGCCTGGGCACACTTCAATCACTTTGTGCCTTTAAATCATACTACTACTACTACCACCAGACTTCCAGACCCAAGAGGTCAAACACAGTCATGCCCAGCAAAGTAGCTCTGGGCCTGGGCACACTTCAAGAAGTTTGACCCTTTATATAAGCCTAGAAATAGACTTCCAGGCCCAAGAGGTCAAACACAGTCATGCCCAGCAAAGTAGCTCTGGGCCTGGGCACACTTCATTCACTTTGTACCTTTAAATCATACTACTACTACTACTACTACTACTACTACTACTACTACTACCAGACTTCCAGGCCCAAGAGGTCAAACACAGTCATGCCCAGCAAAGTAGCTCTGGGCCTGGGCACACTTCATTCACTTTGTGCCTTTAAATCATACTACTACTACCACCAGACTTCCAGGCC
>NW_027658427.1:7500-17500 GCF_041902795.1 Electrophorus electricus
TTTACCGGCCTCACACCGTCCACGGGCTGAGCCTCCATCAGAAGGACTCAGGCCCCCGGCCCGCGCCAGGAAGAAAACAGACTTCCATACGCCACAATTCCCCTCGCCCGCACCCGGACGGGGGATTCAGCGCTGGGCTCTTCCCTCTTCGCTCGCCGCTACTGAGGGAATCCTTGTTAGTTTCTTTTCCTCCGCTTAGTAATATGCTTAAATTCAGCGGGTTGTCTCGTCTGATCTGAGGTCGCTCCCGAGTTCGCTCTGGAGGGTTGCCCAGAAGCGTGAACACCGCCGGGTTAGGGGACGAGTCCCTTTTCACCCGGGCTAACGAGGACACAGGTCGGGACGTCACGGACGTGCCACGGACAGGTCGGCCCGTAAGGAAAACGCCAGAGGCAGAGCCACCCGAACCCCGACCCCCCCCACCCCCCCCACCGGGGGAGGGGGGGGGGGAACGCATGTAACAACAACCTCCCTCCGCTCGCGCACGTAACGGAACAGAACAGACACCTTTCCGTGATCCGCCTGCGCAGGGGGTGAGAAAAGAAGCGAAAACGTGGGCAGCCAAAGCGGAGAGAACCCACCGGCAGCCACGCTCGCTTCTTTCTCGGGCGCAGGGGACCACGTTCCTGGCCAGGCCAGGAGCGGAGCCGAAACGAACCGAAACGAACCGAAGCGGGGGAGGAGAAGCTTGTGCACGGAGAACGGGCACTCAACCGCAGCGAACCCACCGACCGGATCTCACCGAGACAGCGACCGGGAACCGTCTGCTTTTAGGAAGACGGAGGCCAGGGGGCACCCCCCCACCTACGAACCTCCAACCGCGGTCCCGCCTGAGAAGGCAGGTCCGACAGATAGGAATAGCGACCCTCAGACAGGCGTAGCCCCGGGATGGACCCGGGGCCGCAATGTGCGTTCGAAATGTCGATGATCAATGTGTCCTGCAATTCACATTAGTTCTCGCAGCTGGCTGCGTTCTTCATCGACGCACGAGCCAAGTGATCCACCGCTAAGAGTTGTACTCTTTTATTTCAGGCTCAGTTTAGGTCTTTCACCACGACTACAAAGACAGGTTTAAAAGGTTTCACCAACCGGTCAGGCGCCCCCGTCTGCGAGTGTTGAAACGGGCGCGGGGTTGCGCTTTGCCCACACGCCCCACGTGGCAGACGAGTCAGTCTTTGAACCGCGGCCCTCCGCGCCCGCCCCGTCCGACCCCTCGAAAGGGGTGGAACTCACGTAGCGTGGGCCAAGCCCTAGGTACCTGCCGGGGGTCCCCCTGAGACTCCTTTCTGAGAGAGAGAAGCAGGGGAACCGGCTGCGCCACCCACCACCACCACGCCCCAGGACGCCGGTGGGCGGACGAACACAGGAAGGGCCATGGCCTGCCCCACGAGGAGCAGCGCTCGCAACCCCCCCCGGAAAGTCCGCTCGTCAGCGAGCAAGGGGACGGGGATGAATGACAAGGACAACAAAATAGGAAAACCCCTCGCGGTGGACGGAGGCAGCGGCCGTGCGAGCGAGAGGGAGGGCGCGGGACGGACCCGTACGACCCGCTCGACTCGCAGGCGCTTCTCCTGCCGGCAAGGTGAGGGGAAACCGGCCTTCGCCCGACGAGCGGGGACGCCGAGTTTTTTGAACGACGCGTCTCTCGCGCTGGAACCCAGAGAATACCGGGGCCTGCGGGGGGGGGGTGCTGAAGGACGACGCGGAGGAAGAGGCGGAGGACGAGGAAGGGGTGGGAGGGACTAGGCTCCTCCTTTATGCCTTCTGTCCAGCCTGACCTGCAAGCGACCACGTGTAACAGCAACCCCGAAGACCCTTTCGACCCTGGGCCCCGACGCGGGGGGACGGCGAAGTCGAGGGGGTCGGGAGAGGAGGCACGCCGGACAGCGTTACCCGTTAATGATCCTTTCGCAGGTTCACCTACGAAAACCTTGTTACGACTTTTACTTCCTCTAGATAGTCAAGTTTGATCGACTTCTCGGCGCTCCGCCAAGGCCCGCGAGGAGCCCCGGCGGGGCCGATCCGAGGACCTCACTAAACCATCCGATCGGTAGTAGCGACGGGCGGTGTGTACAAAGGGCAGGGACTTAATCAACGCGAGCTTATGACCCGCGCTTACTGGGAATTCCTCGTTCATGGGGAATAATTGCAATCCCCAGTCCCCATCACGAATGGGGTTCAGCGGATTACCCGCACCTCTCGGTGTAGGGTAGGCACACGCTGATCCAACCATTGTGGCGCGCGTGCAGCCCCGGACATCTAAGGGCATCACAGACCTGTTATTGCTCCATCTCGCGTGGCTGAACGCCACTTGTCCCTCTAAGAAGTTTGACGCCGACCGCGGAGGGCCGCGTAACTATTTAGCATGCCGGAGTCTCGTTCGTTATCGGAATTAACCAGACAAATCGCTCCACCAACTAAGAACGGCCATGCACCACCACCCACAGAATCGAGAAAGAGCTATCAATCTGTCAATCCTTTCCGTGTCCGGGCCGGGTGAGGTTTCCCGTGTTGAGTCAAATTAAGCCGCAGGCTCCACTCCTGGTGGTGCCCTTCCGTCAATTCCTTTAAGTTTCAGCTTTGCAACCATACTCCCCCCGGAACCCACAGACTCGTGGTTTCCCTCACGCTGCCCGGCGGGTCATGGGAATAACGCCGCCGGATCGCGGGTCGGCATAGTTTACGGTCGGAACTACGACGGTATCTGATCGTCTTCGAACCTCCGACTTTCGTTCTTGATTAATGAAAACATTCTTGGCAAATGCTTTCGCTTTCGTCCGTCTTGCGCCGGTCCAAGAATTTCACCTCTAGCGGCGCAATACGAATGCCCCCGGCCGTCCCTCTTAATCATGGCCCTGGTTCAGGAAACCCACAAAATAGAACCGGAGTCCTATTCCATTATTCCTAGCTCAGGTATTCAGGCGAGAAGCGGGCCCGCTTTGAACACTCTAATTTTTTCAAAGTAAACGCTCCGAGCCCCGTCCGGACACCCAGCCAAGGGCATCCGGGGGGCACCGGGAGACAGGGTCTGAGACAGGCGGTGGCACGCCTCGCGGCGGACCGCCAGCCCACTCCCGACATCCAACTACGAGCTTTTTAACTGCAGCAACTTTAATATACGCTATTGGAGCTGGAATTACCGCGGCTGCTGGCACCAGACTTGCCCTCCAATGGGTCCTCACCCATGGGTTTAGGATACGCTCATTCCGATTACAGGGCCTCGAAAGAGACCTGTATCGTTATTTTTCGTCACTACCTCCCCGTGTCGGGAATGGGTAATTTGCGCGCCTGCTGCCTTCCTTGGATGTGGTAGCCGTTTCTCAGGCTCCCTCTCCGGAATCGAACCCTGATTCCCCGTTACCCGTGGTCACCATGGTAGCCGACTATGGTACCATCGAAAGTTGATAGGGCAGACATTCGAATGAGACGTCGCCGCCGCGGAGGGCGCGCGATCGGCCCGAGGTTATCTAGAGTCACCAAAGCGGCCGGGGGGCCCGAGCCCCCCGGATGGGTTTTGGGTCTGATAAATGCACGCATCCCCCGAAGGGTCAGCGCTCGTTTGCATGTATTAGCTCTAGAATTACCACAGTTATCCGAGTAACGTGTGGAGCGATCAAAGGAACCATAACTGATTTAATGAGCCATTCGCAGTTTCACTGTACCGGCCGTGTGCACTTAGACCTGCATGGCTTAATCTTTGAGACAAGCATATGTTACTGGCAGGATCAACCAGGTAGTTTGCACCGTGGTCTGGGATGAACCACGAGTGACATCCGCCTCCCCTTCCGGGGGCTAGGAAGCAGCGGGTTGTAAGTGCGTGCGCCGTCAGGTCCAGACGCCATACAGGGCTACCCAGGACAGCTTCCGCGGCCAGTGTAAACGTGCTCGCGCACCGCCCTCTGGCCTTCGGACGCCGACCTCTCACCTTGATGCAAAGCTGTCCCATCCGGTCATGCCCGCACCGTACCCCGTCCACCTCCTCCGGAGGTGCGGACGGCCGACTCCAGGTGCTTTCGGCGTTCCCTCTCTTCACGCCGTTTTGATTTTCGTGGGCCGCTGGTGGGGGGACAAGGGAAAGACCTCGTCGAATTCCCTCCCCCCTAGCCTCGCTCAACCTACGTTTCGTGATGTAACCAAGAAGAGTGATTCGTGGGCCCAGGTAGGTTTGAAGAGGAGGCCAACAAAGCAGGGCACTCCCTTCCTCCCAAACCACAGACACCAGTATAGGACAACTGAGTAGACAGACTGGCCGTCTGAGTCTCCCCCAGAGAGTTCTGGGATGGGTTACAAATAACCCCCACCCCCCATCAGAGGCTTGACCCGCTAGAACCAGGGAGGATCTGTCAAAACCGCTCTCCACATCAGAAGTTCTGGATCAGCCGGGGCTGGTCGGCAGACGTCCACCTAAGGCCGTGGCCTAACCCCGTGTGGGGGGATAGCGCTCGCACCCGTACACGTGGACACCCGCTCGTCAAATGGCTGGCTCCTCACTTACCGTAGGGGGAATGGTTTGCCTACCCCTGGCGGGTCTGGTACTCCACTCTACCAAACAAGGAAGCAACACACCAATAGACCCCTGCAACACCGGGCAGCTTTGGGCAGTGTCACTACACTCCTCCTTGTTCTTCACGTTCCTTCCGTAGTGATTTTTTTTTTTTTTTCGTGGCCATTGCCGTGCATGGCTTCCCCATCGCTTTGCATGCTCTCCATTGCCTCGTGCTGCTTCACCATTGGTCTCACCTGGAGACCGAAGCCGCTCTCCCAGTAACCCGATGGTACCTGGCCAGAAAACCCCGTGCCCGATTTCATCTAGGACAAGGGCCAAACCACAGACCGTGCCCGTCCAGGGTCAACCCCTGGTCGGACAGGCCTGGTGGGTCGATACCATGGATGTGGCAGGCCGACGAGAATCCACTGGTACATTTACAAACACGCCCACCCTGGTGGCATGGCTGTACGACCCATCGTCGAAGCACGCTGCGGCGGACTGAGCCATTGGATCCAGTTGCCTGGGCGTACACTCAGCCCAACAGACGCACTCGGGTCGGGGAGAGCAAAGCAGACTGTGTGCCTGGATGTGCCCACTTCCATAGGGGAATCGGCATGATGGTTCACTTAACCCGAGGAGGGCTCCCCTCGCGGGATAAGCACCCCCCTCGGGGGATGGGGGGGGGGGGGGGGCATCCAGAGCACACCACTTTCCGGTAGGGGACAGGCGTTTGATCATGTGTCCGAGGGAGAGCTCCCCTTGCCGGCCGAACACCCCTCGGACTCCCCTTGGGCTTCCAGAGAACGCCACTGGATGAATTTAGTGCTTGGACCCCATTGATTCTCTTTGCTCTCCCATATACCCGACGGGACCTATTTGCAAAACCCCGTGCCAACCAGACCTCCAGGAAGGGGGCTGGCGGCTAACCATGCCCAGCAGGGTGCACCCTGGTCGGACACTTTGGGAGGGTCGAGAGCCTGGAAGTGCCACCCGGGGGAGTAATTCTGATTTCCGTTTTAATGCACTCAGGGACAGCCCGAGGACCTCTGTAGTGCACCTGAGGCGGACTGAGCCGTCGGGTCCAGGGGTCTGGAGTTCGGAACCTCCAGGGTTCACCTGGCTGTTCTCTTAGCCCGGCAGGGTGCACCCTGGTCGGACACTTTGGGAGGGTCGAGAGCCTGGATGTGCCACCCCGACGAGTAATGAGTTTTCCCTTCGTATCTCTTCCGGACCAGGTCCGATTCGCACGAAACTCGCTGGGCATGGCCAGGAGCGCCCCCTGCTGCCCACGCCACCGTCCCCGCGCTTCTACTCCCGAGGGCCGAGGAGACAGCGAAGCGTGGGTCGGGTCGCCTGCTTCCAGGGTCTCCCTGGTACTCTCCAGTCTCCCGAGTCCATCGGGTCCGACCTCGTATTTTTAGCCCAGACGGGGAATGAGAAAGGGGCCCCCGACCGCCCGAGGGCGGGCGCTCGCTTCTCAGCCTAGGAACGTCCGATTCCCACGAAACTTTTACGCCAGACGTTCCTGGCAGCGAGCGCGTTCAAAGGTGACCCGCGCTGCTTCTCTCCTCCCAAGGGCCGAAGAGATATTCGTCTTCAAACCCGACCGGCCCTGTGTTTGCCGCCCCGGCGGTTTTAAAAAATCATAGCGTAAAAACGGTGGGTGCGCTTCGCCTGCCGCTTGGACAGCGTTAAACGGCAGCCCCGGCTCTTTCCAAAGGGCCCTCAACCGACTTTCTGCTCCCAAGGAGCCCAGAGATATGAAACCGAAAAATCAAAACCCCGTGCCAACCAGACCTCCAGGAAGGGGGCTGGCGGCTAACCATGCCCGGCAGGGTGCACCCTGGTCGGACGCTTTGGGAGGGTCGAGAGCCTGGATGTGCCACCCCGACGAGTAATGAGTTTTCCCTTCGTATCTCTTCCGGACCAGGTCCGATTCGCACGAAACTCGCTGGGCATGGCCAGGAGCGCCCCCTGCTGCCCACGCCACCGTCCCCGCGCTTCTACTCCCGAGGGCCGAGGAGACAGCGAAGCGTGGGTCGGGTCGCCTGCTTCCAGGGTCTCCCTGGTACTCTCCAGTCTCCCGAGTCCATCGGGTCCGACCTCGTATTTTTAGCCCAGACGGGGAATGAGAAAGGGGCCCCCGACCGCCCGAGGGCGGGCGCTCGCTTCTCAGCCTAGGAACGTCCGATTCCCACGAAACTTTTACGCCAGACGTTCCTGGCAGCGAGCGCGTTCAAAGGTGACCCGCGCTGCTTCTCTCCTCCCAAGGGCCGAAGAGATATTCGTCTTCAAACCCGACCGGCCCTGTGTTTGCCGCCCCGGCGGTTTTAAAAAATCATAGCGTAAAAACGGTGGGTGCGCTTCGCCTGCCGCTTGGACAGCGTTAAACGGCAGCCCCGGCTCTTTCCAAAGGGCCCTCAACCGACTTTCTGCTCCCAAGGAGCCCAGAGATATGAAACCGAAAAATCAAAACCCCGTGCCAACCAGACCTCCAGGAAGGGGGCTGGCGGCTAACCATGCCCGGCAGGGTGCACCCTGGTCGGACGCTTTGGGAGGGTCGAGAGCCTGGATGTGCCACCCCGACGAGTAATGAGTTTTCCCTTCGTATCTCTTCCGGACCAGGTCCGATTCGCACGAAACTCGCTGGGCATGGCCAGGAGCGCCCCCTGCTGCCCAGGCCTGGCTCTGGGCCTGGGCACACTTCATTCACTTTGTACCTTTAAATCATACTACTACTACTACTACTACCACCAGAATTCCAGGGCCAAGAGGTCACACAGTCATACACAGCAAAGTAGCTCTGGGCCTGGGCACACTTCAAGAAGTTTGTCCCTTTATATAAGCCTAGAAATAGACTTCCAGGCCCAAGAGTTCAAACACATTCATGCCCAGCAAAGTAGCTCTGGGCCTGGGCACACTTCAATCACTTTGTGCCTTTAAATCATACTACTACTACCAGACTTCCAGGCCCAAGAGGTCAAACACAGTCATGCCCAGCAAAGTAGCTCTGGGCCTGGGCACACTTCATTCACTTTGTGCCTTTAAATCATACTACTACTACCACCAGAATTCCAGGGCCAAGAGGTCACACAGTCATACACAGCAAAGTAGCTCTGGGCCTGGGCACACTTCAAGAAGTTTGACCCTTTATATAAGCCTAGAAATAGACTTCCAGAGCCAAGAGGTCAAACACAGTCATGCACAGCAAAGTAGCTCTGGGCCTGGGCACACTTCAAGCACTTTGTGCCTTTAAATCATACTACTACTACTACTACTACTACTACTACTACTACTACCAGACTTCCAGGCCCAAGAGTTCAAACACATTCATGCCCAGCAAAGTAGCTCTGGGCCTGGGCACACTTCATTCACTTTGTGCCTTTAAATCATACTACTACTACCACCAGACTTCCAGGGCCAAGAGGTCAACCACAGTCATGCACAGCAAAGTAGCTCTGGGCCTGGGCACACTTCAAGATGTTTGACCCTTTATATAAGCCTAGAAATAGACTTCCAGGCCCAAGAGTTCAAACACATTCATGCCCAGCAAAGTAGCTCTGGGCCTGGGCACACTTCAATCACTTTGTGCCTTTAAATCATACTACTACTACCACCAGACTTCCAGGCCCAAGAGGTCAAACACAGTCATGCCCAGCAAAGTAGCTCTGGGCCTGGGCACACTTCAATCACTTTGTGCCTTTAAATCATACTACTACTACCACCAGACTTCCAGGCCCTGGAGGTCACACCTTCATGCCTAGCAAGGTTGCTTTACACCTGCGCACACTTCAGACCGTTTCACTCTTTTAATCCTTCAAAGTACCACATTTCCAGACCCAAGAGGTCACAGAATCATGCCCAGCAAAGTAGCTCTGGGCCTGGGCACACTTCAATCACTTTGTGCCTTTAAATCATACTACTACTACCAGACTTCCAGGCCCCAGAGGTCAAACACAGTCATGCCCAGCAAAGTAGCTCTGGGCCTGGGCACACTTCAAGAAGTTTGACCCTTTATATAAGCCTAGAAATAGACTTCCAGAGCCAAGAGGTCAAACACAGTCATGCACAGCAAAGTAGCTCTGGGCCTGGGCACACTTCATTCACTTTGTACCTTTAAATCATACTACTACTACCAGACTTCCAGGCCCAAGAGTTCAAACACATTCATGCCCAGCAAAGTAGCTCTGGGCCTGGGCACACTTCAATCACTTTGTGTCTTTAAATCATACTACTACTACCAGACTTCCAGGCCCCAGAGGTCAAACACAGTCATGCCCAGCAAAGTAGCTCTGGGCCTGGGCACACTTCAAGAAGTTTGACCCTTTATATAAGCCTAGAAATAGACTTTCAGGCCCAAGAGGTCAAACACAGTCATGCCCAGCAAAGTAGCTGTGGGCCTGGGCACACTTCATTCACTTTGTACCTTTAAATCATACTACTACTACTACTACTACTACTACTACTACTACTACTACTACTACTACCAGACTTCCAGGCCCAAGAGGTCAAACACAGTCATGCCCAGCAAAGTAGCTCTGGGCCTGGGCACACTTCAAGAAGTTTGACCCTTTATATAAGCCTAGAAATAGACTTCCAGGCCCAAGAGTTCAAACACATTCATGCCCAGCAAAGTAGCTCTGGGCCTGGGCACACTTCAATCACTTTGTGCCTTTAAATCATACTACTACTACCAGACTTCCAGGCCCCAGAGGTCAAACACAGTCATGCCCAGCAAAGTAGCTCTGGGCCTGGGCACACTTCAAGAAGTTTGACCCTTTATATAAGCCTAGAAATAGACTTCCAGAGCCAAGAGGTCAAACACAGTCATGCCCAGCAAAGTAGCTCTGGGCCTGGGCACACTTCAATCACTTTGTGCCTTTAAATCATACTACTACTACCACCAGACTTCCAGGCCCAAGAGGTCAAACACAGTCATGCCCAGCAAAGTAGCTCTGGGCCTGGGCACACTTCAATCACTTTGTGCCTTTAAATCATACTACTACTACCACCAGACTTCCAGGCCCTGGAGGTCACACCTTCATGCCTAGCAAGGTTGCTTTACACCTGCGCACACTTCAGACCGTTTCACTCTTTTAATCCTTCAAAGTACCACATTTCCAGACCCAAGAGGTCACAGAATCATGCCCAGCAAAGTAGCTCTGGGCCTGGGCACACTTCAATCACTTTGTGCCTTTAAATCATACTACTACTACCAGACTTCCAGGCCCCAGAGGTCAAACACAGTCATGCCCAGCAAAGTAGCTCTGGGCCTGGGCACACTTCAAGAAGTTTGACCCTTTATATAAGCCTAGAAATAGACTTCCAGAGCCAAGAGGTCAAACACAGTCATGCACAGCAAAGTAGCTCTGGGCCTGGGCACACTTCATTCACTTTGTACCTTTAAATCATACTACTACTACCAGACTTCCAGGCCCAAGAGTTCAAACACATTCATGCCCAGCAAAGTAGCTCTGGGCCTGGGCACACTTCAATCACTTTGTGTCTTTA